>NC_048285.1:13367927-13490427 GCF_009762535.1 Notolabrus celidotus
ATTGTCTTTGGACTGCATCTAACTTAAACATTGTCAGGTTTTCTGAAGCATTATGTTTGCAGTAAACACCTCTATTAAAAATCTAAGTGAAAGTAAATGTGGAGAACACCATGCTGAATCTTGATATAACTCTTATGTGCACAATATAATGTCGCATGGAGTCTTTTTTCATCTCTCATGTTCCTGTGTACTGGATTTATGTCCTGAGCAGCTTTTATCCTGAGCTGATTCCCGTCAGGATACAACCCACACCTTCACTCATGTGTAAATGATTGTGTGAACATCAGAGGATACACTGTTATCCTTTGTTGGTTTGTGTGTGCGCGTGTGTGTGTGTGTGTTTGTCAATGCGAGTTTTATGCTACAGGCAGGTTTAGGTTTTTTGTTTATGTGGCTTTATGTGCGTATACCTGCGGGTGTGATATAACATATGTGTGTAAATTTATGTACGTGTGTATGCGCACAGGCACCATCCTCTTATCTCCAGCGTCACACAGGAACTGAACCAACAGATGACCGGAAGCCTTATCGCTCCGAACACCACACTGTTTGCTCCAACAGGCACACACACACGAACGCACACACCTTCACTTTCTTCTCTGACATATTCATCCAGCATAATGAGAGGAAGAGCACTGTTTACTATATGATGTGTGTGTGTGTGTGTGTGTGTGTGTGTGTGTGTGTGTGTGTGTGTGTGTGTGTGTGTGTGTGTGTGTGTGCCAACAATGTGACAACAGGCTAAGTAGTAATATTACTGTGTGCTGGTAATTCATGCATGTAATTGGTTTAAGGTCAGATTCAGTGTATGAAGATGTAATTGCAGCTTTGAGCTTGATTACATGAGTAGAGTGTGTATTTACATTCAAACAAATATCTGATAGGCATAACTTCTGTTTATATAACCTGTTAGATGATGATGTGGACAAAAGTTAACAGAAGAAAAACACTTATTTCCTTATATACAGACAGAATACTGCAAATACTTGGAACTACACAACCTGTTCTTATTCTTATGTATGCTGTCTTGATATGCACGCTTGTCACCTTCACTGCAGCCTGGAGACTTTTACTGTGCAGCTGAGGGACTGTTTCTCTGCACTTCTCTTTGCCTGTTTATAACAAGGGTTGAGTTAATGGTAACAATGATGCACACAGTCACAGCACTGTTTCTTTGTGTGAATGTACAACACAACCTGACCCTCCCATTTTCTCCCCATGACCTTACAAACTGAACAGAATAAGGTACCACTTTAAATCGAGCACAGTAGGAGTATGAAAACCATTACTATTTATGTAAACTGAGCACTAACCCTGTATGAACAAATATTTAAAGATAATGGCTTTCATAGATCTTTCTTCTCTAGTGTAAAGAATGTAAATAATCATAATATCCTCTCTCTCATGTGTTCATTGAAGAGCTATAGAGAGACACTGGTCATTTACTTGATTATACTAATTTGTCTGAAGGTTTTATGTGTTTTAGTTGTTTGCTTGTTTTGAGTAATGTTAAACTTTCTGTTAGCACTTCACTGATGTTGTTGGTTGCTTCAAAGTGGTAAAATACCTGCAATCAGTTTTCTAGTTATTACACATTACATCCATGGTAGCAAAGCAGTGTAACTGTCTCTGCAAGTTTCTGCTTCAGATTGACAAGGACATGTGATTTCGGATAAAAAAGACGATCTCTTTACACAGGACTTTCACCAGATTCGTGTCTGGTCTGTCTCTGATCCGCTGCAGTCTGGCTCCGTGCTTCTCGTTCGTCAACACCCAGATTTTCGGAATGCAGCACAGAGCACGTCCGCCGGACAGGTGGAGTCATGTGACCAAGGTTTTCCCGCAGTAATCACTGGATCCTCCTCCTCTCTTCATCCATATTGTCTTTATTTGCCTCTGAAAACCTCTGACCTGTTGACTCCAGGCCTGGCTCCTTCCAAAATTACATTTTGTTGTTGTAGTTAGGTGAAAAACAATCTGCTGATAGTGTGATAGTGTAGAGTGTTTTATTCTGAAAATTAACCAACTGTTTTCATTTTGTTTTGGTGCCTGACTTGTTTTGTGTATCTGATCTTGATACACAAGAGACGCAGCCGGAACTCAACGGAGCAGGTCCAGTGCAAGTTAACACATTGACTAGAATCAGATTTGGTGCCGTGATGGATCGGAGACTGACCAGACACGGATCTGGGGGAATTTGGCTGTTAGGCTGATACGTAATGTGGTATTAGATCGATGTATTGAAGTGCCTACCAAGCGGTATGTGGTGGCTTTCCCAATGTGACATGAGTATCAGAACAACTCTGATAAAATGCAATTTTAGGTCACAAAATCATTAAAGTGACATCTATGCTGCCATCATTTCTCAGTTTTAATTCAGTCTAGCTGTAGACAGGCAGTAGTGTTCTCTGTGCCATCTCAGCTTTCAAAACTAGCACAGTATGTCACATCTTGTATGGTAGTCATTATCTCAGAAACAACTGCTTAATCACTAAGTGTTTTAGTTTATAATTATAGTAATCCACAGTATGTATTACAAAATGAAATGGATGGGAGAACATTATCACTCCATGGGAGGCGTATAGAAATTAAGGAAATGTTGACAGACTGCCGGCAGCAAAAAGAAGCAATACCAGACTGTTGGTTGAGCAACGTGTGCCACCAGTGAGAGATAAGTACGATCTAACCAGATGTGTTATTAGCTCACTAAACCACTTCAAGAGTAAGAGTCATCGTAAAAACAGCAATGACAGTGTGAGCAATGTACAGATGAGGTACAGCAGATGTTTCACTGCAGGGGAAGCACTAAACACAGAGGGTACAAACAGCAGGGTCTTACCTCCTAATCATAGAAAGTAGATTACCATGCAAGAACTCAATGAGACTGACCTTCCTCAATTTGTGCTACTTGAATGGACATATAGCAACATGATGTGACTGTGACATTACACTCAAATTGCAAATAGGCCCTTCAACAGGAGAGCACCTTTACCTCCAGTGTGGGCATCATAGACTGTATAAATAATGGACGTAGTATACATGACGTCATCCATCTGTTCCTGAGTGCTGGTGTGAAGCCAATTGTCGGCGGGAGCCATATTGGAAACCCTGAACATAACCTAATTGCTGTCGCGCTAGTGTGAGGTAAAGAGACAGGCGTTGAGCCTCCTAGCCAACAGCTTCAGTGTTCCCGCTTGTCAGTCAAGTCAGTCATGTCCTTAAATGGGCAAAAACTTGTAATCTTAATATCTTCTGAACTGTAGCATTATAAAAAAATTCACCCTCCATACAGTGTGTGCCGATTTGCTATTCAGACCCAATCTGTTTTTATTTAACCAGGCTTTAAACATGTTTATTAATGCTGCAAAGTATTTTTTGTATCGGTGTGTATGTTGTTTCCGGTGTTTCTCAAGTGGACGCTCAATGAACTGAAGTTTATAGCACTTCCACATGGGCTTAATATTTTAAGACCAGAGGTTGCAGCTTGGTGGGCAAGTATAGGCTGAGATTGATAAACAGATTTCTCATTCTACTGGTAGTTTCTTTGCATTTGTTTGCTTCAAGCATGGACTGTACAACAACATGGCTGGCACAACGATTCACCTAAGTGAAGCCGAAAGTTATAGAGCTCCCTCTGGTGACTGACTGTGGAGTACCTCTCCTGTTATAACTGATGGAACATAGGCCAAATGTTAAAATTCAAATACATGTCAAATAGCCTTTTCTCAAATATGCTTTCCATTATGACAGGTAGTTCATTTCATTCTGATTTATGTGCAGGTGTTCACTATAGGAGAAGTTTAGTTTTAATGAGTTATGTAACATCATGATTGACAGCTCTGTGGACAAACGCAGGCTCAGGATTTAGCAGAGTAGAGGGGAGATGGCTAGAGAAAGTGTAACAAACACTAACACAAGAGTCATTGAACCTATCAAAACCATGTGTTTCTGCTTCAAATCAACACACCAAATGGTTCTCCTGAGGACTGTACTGACCTGAGGGATCTTTGATGATAAATTCATTGTGCACTTTGGTAAGTGGAAGGGGTGTGATGTCAACCCTGTTGCCCAGACAGAGCGTGTCACCGCCACAATATGTCAGCACCCATCTGTGCCGTGTTTTAGCTTCACTTTCTACAATAGTAGCTCATGCAGGCACACAATAATATTGCAAATGGGTATGACTAACATCTCTTGATTTTTGGAAATTCATATCCCCCTTTCAAAATGGAGATGTTTGCAAACTTTTGTCTGACAAGTAATCTCTTTTGACAGAGCTAATGTGGCATGAGGTCTAACAGCGTGAAAGCTCTCATAGAGGAGGTCGGGGTGGGCTGCTGGGTGAACAAAGTGTGCAACTTTGACACCAGGGACAATGAAGCAAAGATGGGGATCTTTTCCTAATGACCATGACCTTTCCCTGCCCTTTAACAAATTGTTTTTGTTGCCCAAACTTTTCATTCAGACAGCAGAAACATTCATGTGAGCCAATTGAATTAAAGATGCAAAAAAATACTTTTTGCTGTTGCAAGAAACCACCCACATTACCTCATAAATGGATGGAGCTTTGGGCGGTAGTAAATAGTCAGAATATCTACAAGTTTCACTGACATTAGTTTCACACATGTACATTTGTCCATGCATGGCGAAGAGCAGTTCTTTTCAGACTGAACTGCACCTTTCAGTCATTGTCAGGAGAGAATGAGCTGCTTTTTGGCATTAAGCCCAGCACAAAGTCATTATTAATGCATTGAAGAAAATGGTAACCATGCTAATTAGGCAGTGTCCATACAGAGGGGGTGAAACATTGAATTAAGAATTCAGCCACATCTTGTGTTTGGACGTCTGTCTTCATGTGACTGTAGTGAAGTCAGACATGTGTACAGGAGTGCATCAAAGCTGTCACCTGATGTTTGCAGATGAGCTTTCACAGGTTTTTCAGTGTTGTAGCTCTGAATACGAATTGCAGCAAAATAATTCAACAGCAAATGAACAAATAAGAGAAGGGCTGGTTGGTGGATTAAGGAAGGGAAGTGATAGGAAAAAAGGAGGGTGGGGACAAAAGGGGAGAAGAAAGAGGGAAGATAAGAAAAAAAAGAGAGAAAAAGTATCTGTGGCTCTGAAGGAGTTTAGAGGAACTCTTTATCAGTCTGTTCACACACTCACACAGATAGACTCACATTTGCATGTCATTCAACATACTCAGTCCTCAAATAGACAGTCTCTCCTTTCAAAACTGATTTCAATTTGTTTGCATTCACAACTGAGTTTAACGAAGAGTGACAGTTCAAACATTTCTCTGTCATCCTCTCTCTGTCTGTCCCTCTCAATGTTTCTTTCCTCTGACAAAGTTAATAGAAAAGGCTCGACGTGCTTGAAGGCTTCACACAGCAGTCTGTCATCCACTTTTTAAAATGAGGACAAAGACAATTTATAGAAGGGTAATGTAAGGGCTATTTATCACCTTAATGAAGAGTATCGTTTGCATGTGGTTGTATTGGTTTAACCAAACCTTGTAAACTTGGATTACTTGAGAAAAAAGAGGCTTCAATTTGACTGGACACCATGATTTATTGCTTTCACTGTCCAACTACAATTTCTACATTATTCTCTTCCTTTAGGTGCTTTTTTGCTTTTTAAGAGTCATGCATACATTTGCATAATCAGTGGCATGGTGAGTCGATTGATAGGTGGGCACATTGTAACTGATTGCAAGGAGGCTTAAGGCCTGTGTCAGCTCTACCTCTTTGACTCTCTCTATATTGATCAAAGGGTAGTTGGAGTCAGCATTTCCAATAGGCAGCTGCCATTGCTGGGCTTGAGAAAACAACATGTGAAATCACTCAGACTATGTTCATGCGTTATTCTGTCTACAGCTTTGTCAGTCACACATTCAGTACAGGCTTCATATGTTACTTTTGAAAAGTGTAGCTCTGGCATTATGCAGGTAACACAACTAAGATTGTCACGTCTTTCTGAATTGTCATAGTCAGTGTTTAGAACACTAGCAATGTTTCTGAAAAAAGGTACGATTTAATTTAAATATGTCTGTGTGGTCTCCAAAATACAGTTGTTGGAGTTTCCTGTCTGTGTTTGAAACATATAGTACGTAAAATATAGAAAACTTGTGACCTATAGGCAAGGCAAGGCCAGGCAGCTTTATATGTATGGCACATTTCATACACGAGGGCAACTCAATGTGCTTTACATTAAAACATTAAAAGCATTGGAAACATTCAGACAGGCATAAAAGAACATAATTAAAATGACAAATATAATAAAACAGAAAAAAAAAGGAAAATATATATATAGCAAAAAAAAAAAAAAGAATACATAAATATGAATCCGAGATGTTGAGATTTGGCTTGGAGACGAGACCCTGAGATAGATTACAGGAAAGTAAAGTTTTGAATGAAAAATCTAAACCTGAGCTGTGATAGATTTGAACCCTTCTAACGTGAGTGAGTAGCAGGGCATCCTTCTGTCTGTCTGCACTGTGGCATGGTCTCAAATTTGACAGCCGAATCAGTTGTATGTAAATCAAACTGAGAGCCGAGCAAAATCCATTGGCTGTGACATGCCTGGAAATATCACCGTGTTGATGCAGCCTTCTGTTCTTCTACTTCTGTCATGCTGGTGTTAGACTAATCCTAACCCATGTGTCAGACTTGTTCAATACAAGGCCTCGTTGACTTCTACCAGGTAAACATTGAAAAGGCTCACAGAACACAACATGTAGACCTCAGTGTGTTTCTGTATTCACATATGTACTGAACTCATAGAGGTTTCCTGAAATTTTCATGGTGAGCTGCAAATAACCCCTTTTTCACCAAATCTTTATCTGACTTTTTTCTGACAGCCCCGTTGTAAACCTTCAGCATAAAGTCTGGTGAACTGTTGTAAGACGTTGAAAGTCGGGGAAATCCCCTGTGAGGGAGCTGGGTGATGATATTTAAAGATGACATTTAAATTATGCAATCTACTGTTTTTTGCGGTTCTCTGCCTGGATGTAACTTTCCTCTCTTTAATTGATACTGTAAATAGTAATACATCCATTTATATGTAGTGTTGGTAAAGAGACTACAACTGTCTTTATAGTGTTGGCCTGCTTTTTTAGCCAACTTGTTTATATTGTAAACAGTGCTTGAATGAAAAATAAGTGGCAGTATTTCCTTTATTCACTTGTTGTCATGTGTATTATGTGGCCAGTGAATCATTAATATTACGTTCTACATTTCTAAAGTTAACAAAGGATAACTACATCAGTGTGTCACACAAACCTCTGCATCTCTGCACCACCTTGCCCTCCAATTTACATCAGGCTATACAAACTACATTATGTACAGACGCTATGATCACTTTTGGTTACATTAGCTCACTATCTGCCTAAAAGAGGCAAGCATGCGTCATGTAGCCTAACACTCGTGAAAGGAGGGTCTGGGTTGTGGTTAATATATTTTAGGTGCTATTATGAATCACCATGAGAAACTGTGATATGGAGAGGACAGAAAAGGCAGCTGGTAAGAAGTCCAAGTAGCAGTGGAAGTACTGCGTATTGGACCGACCAGCTGCTGAAACCCCCCTCTCCTTCGTTAGGGACAACTCCCACTGTGAGGGACATGTGTGAATAACAACTCAAGGGTAGACTGTCTTAAAATTTTCAAGAGTGCATATGTGAAAAGGGCTCATCAGGACACTTGATAAAACATGTGTAGCTTTCATCTGAGAGCAGCCTTTGCCTCTGTTTTCTCCATTTTTCCCTCTCGTGTTCTCTCTCTACCTGTCAGTCCTCAGCCGGGAGAACAAAGGCTCACGCTCATCACGTGTTTCTGGCCTCTAATCAAAGACCGACTTTACCTTTGAGAAGCAGACTGAGAGCAGCTGGAACTGTTTCAACTCTGTCATATCTCTATTTGCAGCCGTGTGGTTTATCTTGAACATGTCAGTCTTTCAAATTTGCCTTTGAAAAAAACTCCCAGTAGAGCAACTTGTTAACCTGCAGTTATTATGGCAGGATTTAGTAGCACATGTGGTCCCCTTGAATGTTGGCTCAACAGAAGTGTGTGGCACATAAACAGATTGAGATTGAGACCACTGATATCTTAATTCAATCAACATAATGTGTCCTAATTGGTAGAATATTTAGCATGTTACAGGGCAAACAGTGTGTCATTTTTATATTTTACATAAGAAATAATCATTTTAGGATTGCATTACATTCCCAAAAGATGAATTTACTGACTTATTTTTACATTTTCCTGAGAAAGTTTGAAGTCAGGCAGAATGTTTACAATTTCCATCTCTTACATACTTACAATGATTTAACCTTAAAACCAGCCATGCATCACAGTGAACAGTGCAGCAGTGAAAATGTTGCATCACAGTGTTGCATAGTGTTGTATCACAATGAACTGTGTTGCATTTATGAAGGGCTTGCTTTAGTGTACTACTGCGAACGCAGATTTCAAACTGAGTGCTCTAAAAACATCCCTTTTATTTATGATTCTGTCCTTCCCAGATTGTTTCCTCGCATCTTCTCAAATTTCAGTCCTCCCAGCTGTCTGTCTCTTAGCATCATGTCCCTTTTGAATCCAAAGTGATTCAGCAGAGAGAAGAAAAGGAGAGTGAATGTAACGAGAGAAAGGCAGGTGGGAAGGTGAAAAGGGAAAAGTTGAAAAGGAAAAAAAAGTTGGGACAAAATAGAGAAAAGGGGAAGAGATGAAGTAATAGGATTCAAAAAGACAACAAGGGGAGGAAGAGGAATAATCATGTGATGAAGGAGAGGGATGGGAGCAAATAGAGATCAGAAGGGGGATATAATGAGGAGAAATCAGGGGAGCATCAGGGCTGGTTTTTACCACAAGGAATGCAGGAGGTTGTTATGAGCAGGTTACCACGGCGACAGCAGGTTCTAGCCAGGCCTTTCTAATCATCTTGATCAGTGACTGTGATAAAGATGAAGGCGTTTGTGTTTGTAAGAGTCTGCATGTTTGTGTGTTCAATCACACTGCCAGTTTGAATGCATGTTTGCTCGACTGATAATGACCGTGTGTGTGAGCGCATACAGGCCCGTGTGGTTGTACGGCTGTATCCATGTGTGACTTGTGTCTATCCTTCCTGATGTGTCTGTTTGTGTTTCCGGTGTGTGTGTGTGTGTGTGTGCGTTTGTATGTGTTTGTAATTGAGCAATTGTCCCTCTGAAAAAACATCTGTTGGGACTGAGACGAGGGGGGATGTTGAAGGGGGTCACAAACAGCAGAGACAAATCATTTTCCGGCAATCCCATCATGTGCGGAAAAAGCATTTTAGTGGGAAGTGTTAACAACAGCAAATAGATTTGGCTCCAGTTACATCCTAAAAGGTGTGAACGAAAAAAAAAGAGAGGGAGAACGAAAGAGAAAGAAAGGTGCAGATTGGAGACAGAGAAGAGAGATGACAGGTGAGGAAAATTGGAGAGAAAATGATTTCTGATTTTCTCAGCAGTTGTGACGAGATTGGACAGCTGCCTGGATAGAGCGCAACACACATACCATGCAAACTCACACACACACACACACGCTTATTTGCTCTCACTGCCACACTTTGCCGGCACTTTAATGTTGTTGAGTGCCATGAGCAGGCCTCGGCTGCAGTAATCAGGAGATAAAGTGTTTTAATCTGGGAGTAGAACCACTTCTCTTATCCTTTAATCTGCAATGTGTTAGATGAGATGTGTGATGTGCTGGATTGGTGAGGTTATTCCCAAAATGTAATCTGGCTCCGACTTCTGGGTAACAGTTTAAGCATAATCTAGTGAAATACTTCTTCTTCATGTAAATTGCAAAATACAGCTGCAAGTAGTTATTGTTTTTTTAAAGGACTGTCAGCTGAAACGTTAAGAACAGTCTCTGACACATACAAAAATGACTGCATATCAGACCTTAGGATTTCTGGAAGGTTGATTAGCATATAATAATCTGTAATATGATATAGCATCAACACTGTACTCTCATTTTTAGGCATATTTTTTACAGTAGAAGCTATGAAGTGAATTGTTGCCTGTTTATTATATGTGTAAACTCTCAGAAACTGGCTTACAGCATACATATCCTGTCAATTGTATTCAAAGCAAACTTAAATAAAACAAACAGAAGTCTTTTATTTTGTTAACTCTCATGATGATTTTTCATTAGTATATATGGTCTTGGTCTTGTCCCGGTCTTGACCTGCCTTGGTCTTGGTCTTGACTCGGTCTTGATCACTAAATGTCTTGGTCTTGTCTTGGTCTCTGTGCACTCTGGTCTCGGACATGTCTTGGTCTCTGTTAATGTGGTCTTGACTACAACACTAAATATCAGCTGATACCGATGTTCAATTGATTTGTCTACATTTCCCTACTTTTGAAATGTGTTCATTTTGTGTACTTGCAACATGATAAGGATGAAATTGCTCTTCATTGTGTAGCCCTAGTCCTAACATAATTGTTCTTGTCCTATCCTGATTGGGTATTTGTAGATACTGAGAAACCCCCCAATTGTTATGAGATAAAGAGTATATATTGAACAGAATTCATGAAAAAACAGATTACGATCTTCTGCCGTCATTGACTAACAATACTTTCTGCTAACACCACAGTCTGTTGTTTGTTGTGGCTGTTACACAATAAAATACTTTATAAATGTAAATATGTTGAGGCTGTAAGAAAATGAGGTTGGATCTGTGCATTGACTTGCATACTCCCTAATAGCAGACACTGCAACCAAGGCTGACAACTCAAATGAAATCACACACACTGCAATAGAAGACAAATCAACATCCATCCTCAACTCAAACCAAGTGCTGCACGCTTCTACAGAGACACATGCATTACACACGCATTACACACAGCATGGCCTTTTCCTTGGTACCAACCTCATGTCACAGAGGATTCCCAGCTAGAGCGAGTCCCTGCTGAGACTTTTGATCCTTTGAATCACACACACATACGCACACTGAGAGCATATAGCGTAAGCACAAATACATGCACAATAATGTGTGTTGGTCGTTCACCTACACACTTACTGTACACACATAGCAAGACCGAATACTTGTCAGAGTCAATCAGGTTCACCAGAGGGAGAATGCTAGTAACATGAAGAGACAGTGGGATAAAGAGAGAGAAGATGAGATTAGAAATAAAGTCAGAGAGCCTGTACATCCTCACACTTGCTCACAGGGGAGTGTCAACATACTGCACTGTACTGTATATCTGGCCTACTTTGCTCTGTAGCCTCTCAACGGATCAGACTTCCTTTTTACTTTTCTTGTTTTTCTTTTTCCTTTCTTTGTCTTATTTATCCTGTTTTTTGGGGACAGACATGATGTTTAATTCCTACTCTCTTCAGGCTGCTGCTTCCCTTTGAAATGGAAACAATGAGCTGATTGGTATTCCTTGCAGAGTCATCCAAGTCTGTGTGGAGCGGAGAGGGATTGAGAACGCTTGTAAGACTTTGAAGTTTGTGTGTTGGGAGGTGGACTGGAGTTGTAATTGATGTGGGGCGTTCAGATGAAGTCAGCACGGAAGTTTCTCTTCATTTCAGCGCTGGTGCTGTATGATTACAGCACCTCTGAGAGGAGCTGTCAAGAAAAATTTAGTCTTCAGCCTTCATAACACAGGGAGGGCGGCAGTCCTAATCAACAAAAAATGAAATGAGATTTAGAAAACGGATGCACGATGTGTTCAAGTGCAGTGGGAATTGACTTTTATGGCTGGCCCTTAATGTTACAAATTATCTATATTTTATCAAGCTAATGCAGAAAACACCATTTAATAGTTTCTCTAAAAGAAGAAGATGTTCTAAAATATATGTTATGAAATATATGATGACGTACATTCACATTTTAATTGACCATGAAATTGTTACTCAGATGAGCAACAGATTTGATTTGTAGGAGTGCAGTGAAGGTGTTTGTACACTTGAGGGCACTCCGACAGCAGCACTGATTTTTTTGACAGTGCAAGCCTGCAGCAAAAACACAGAAAAACAATGGATGTAAAGGGAGGAAGAAAAGACGTCAGAAGAGAGGAAACGAGTTGATTTTAAAGGGGAAACATGAGTAGAGGAAGAGAGGAAGGAAGGAAGGAAGGAAGAGGGAAAGTGAGGAAACAAGGTAGATGTCATAGAGTGCCAAGGTTAAACATGTGTGTGACAGAGGTGTGTTTGTTTGGCATGCACAGGGATGTGTGTCAAGGGTGTGGATGTACGTCTGTGATGCATGCTCAGGCTATTAAGGAGTGCCCCTGTTGAGGCAGGATGAGTGTGTGTATTGAGACTTGGATGGTGCTTCTTTGTGTCGACCTGTTGACTGTCTGTCTGCGTCACGGCTTCACTTGTTCCACTTAAGTGACACTCAAACTAATGATTCTTCTGTTGTCACTGTCCATCTCCTCCCACTGTGGAATGAGCAGGCCACCATCTGTGCATAGGCAAATAGTTACACCATCAACAATTAAACTACTCATGGTGCTATTGATTAAAATAACCATAGCTTTTTATCTTCCTTTAGTTTGCCTGTTATTCCCCTGTTAAGCCTGTCAGACAGCAAACCTCTAAGAGATTCAGTTTAGTTTCATAGAAAACTAAGAAAACAGAAAACTATTTGACAGATTGAATCATCATAATATTGATATAAAACAAAAACAAACAGGGGAAGTCCACTTTGAGGACTCTAGCCTCTTTACATATGGTGTGTGATTTCAACACTGAGCTTAACCAATACTTCTGTCTGTCAGCTTTTTTTACACATTTTATAAGGAAGGTATGTTCAGACAAAATCTTTGTATAGTTTATGCACTATGTGTTTTCTTATCAAATCAATGCTAAAACATCACAAAGCTAGGATGCTAATTTGTAATGGGATGTCAATGTAACTAATTTTACAAAAATAAGCTCAGGTGAGTAAAATGTTTGATACTGTGTCAGGAAAGCATAACGTCCCATAGATTTTTCATTGTCCTGAGATTGCACCAAAACATTTGATCTGGCTGTCATTCAAAAAATCCACAGTTCTGCTTATCTTGCAGACAGACATCACAAATCTGCATCAAGCTGCAGGTATTTACACATCATTACTGTTTATTATAATTATCTTAGTAAATCTGTTGATATTTGGTTCATACTGCTGAAGTGAGACAGATTGCAGAGAGCGCTTGACCTACAATGAAACTGCCATCCACCAAAAACAGAAATACCTTAAATTGCATGAAGCATCTATCTATCTTGGAGGACTTACTCAAACTCCAAAGCCAGATTAAAAATGTAGGTCTTTAGTTTACTTTTAGAAACACCAAGAGAGCTCTCCATTTTGATGTCCAGAGGCAGAGAGTTCCACAAATTTAGTGCATAAAAACTAGCCGGTGCTTGTGTGGGACACATGAGGAACATTTAGAAGTGAAGCATTCAAGGACCTCAGTGATTGAGCTGGAACAAAAAATGACAGAAGATCTGTGATATATGGAGGAGCGAGGCTGTGCAGAGCTTTGAAAACAAATAAAAGGACTTTAAAATCAATTCTTAAACAAAAAGGGAGCCAGTGCAGAGTTTTAAGCAGGGGGGGACATGATTTGTTCTTTTTTTTCGTGTTGAAAATATGGCAGCTGCATTCTGAACAAGCTGCAGTGAGACTTTTTTTCTGAGAGACTTTTTGGGCAAACCAGTAACAAGGGAGTTACAGTCTTCTAAACGGCTGGTGATAAAAACATGAATTAAAATGTTGGCATATTTCTAGGATAAAAAATATCTGAGTTTAGCAATGTTTAAAATGATGTGATTGCGACCCTGTTGAAATGAGCATTACAATTTAAATCAGAATCTAAAGTGACTCCCACATTTGAGACATTTAATTTAATTTGGCTGTTAAAACCTCCCAGCATAGTATGTAGTTCTTCTCTGGCTGCTTTGTCAACTACTAAAAGAATTTCAGTTTTATCTTCATCCATCCAGCCATCCATCCATTATCTTGACTGCTTATCCCGTTTGGGATATGGGGGGGATGATTTGAGATAATGTGTCTAAGTGAAGCCACATCTCAACATTCTTTTGGTTCAGCCTCTGCTGTTGGTTCCTGGGTTAGGGCGGCCCTGTAACTGAACGTGCATCATAACACCTCATATCTTGAAGAATGAGTTATTCTAACTTGCACTAAACCAAGTCAAGTACAAATGATGAAAGTTTTTGTCAGGGCTTTGATCCAAACACACCTCTTTAAAATCCTTGCAGCTCTGATAAATTGTGATTGGGTTTGTCTGTTACCTGAAAAAAAACGAGTTCCGTCAAATAGGAACTAAAAATGTGTAGTGTATATTTTTATTATAGAAACTTGCTTCCACTTGAACCATAGATGTCTTTAAGCAACAAAATGTGAGCATTAACTATTCAGTAAAAATCTGGGTGAATTCTAAGAGCTGGGAAGATCAAAAGCCCCAGAATGTGAACTACATTTTCTAATGTTTTTCAAAGATCTGTAGTTTTATCATGAGGTGCTTTTAAAAGTTGGATAAACACTCTAACAACATTCTGGTGTCTACTTTCACGCCCTTTTTCCTTTATGAGAAGTCAAACACCTTGCATCATTATTTTACATGCAGTCAGATAGGCTTCCTGTCTGATGTTCCTGCAGTCTTGCACAAAACTCTGAGAGAATGTGAATAATTCTCTTCTTGTGCTACAAAGAAATCTGACTTCAACTCTCTAACAAAATCATGGGTTGAAACAGAGTTTTGACGGTCTAAAAGTGACTTTCTTTGGCTGTGCAAGCTGTACTGTAAATGTGTATGTACTGAATATTCCCTAACTGAGAAACATCTCCTTCTGAAGATGGTAGTTGTTTTTTAAAACTCCATTTAGTTCCTAACAGTAGTTCCGATCCACCATCTATACAAGAGGGCCGAAGCTGTTCTTGGAGAGGATGAAGGCTCTGCAAGTGTGTGTGTGTGTGTGTGTGTGTGTGTGTGTGTGTGTGTGTGTGTGTGTGTGTGTGTGTGTGTGTGTGTGTGTGTGCGTGCGTGTGTGTGCGTGTATGCAAAAATCAAAGTGTGCACTCCAGGGTCAGTGCATTCATTGCTTCATTATAGAAAGGAAATTGTGGGTATAAATTGTTCCGTGATTTTTGCACCTCAGGAAGACACGGTGCCATAGCAACAAATCGGAGTCATCGCGGTTATTTCACACTCACACACACATACACACTCTGTCATGGTCATTACTACTTGTAGCATCTATTCAGCCTGCTTGACACTGGGCTCACAGCAGATAGTCTCACTGCTGTGCTCAGATTGGTTGGAGCGAGGAACCAATTAGATTAGAGAAATGAAGAGATAAAGAGAGAGCAGAGGTAATAATAAAGCCAGACAGTCTCCCCCTGTTCTGACGGTTGCTAACAACAAACACATGCAAACACATGCAAATACTAAATGGTACGGATGCATTCCTAAACACAGATGCACAGCGCAGGGGGCACTACTGGACTCTGTCGTCCACACCGTATTAGTTGTTGTTAAAAGGAAGAGAGAGTAGGAGGAAACGTTTTGTTTGATTCCTTTGTCTTCCTTCGTCTTCCTTTTTTCTCTCACTGACCCTGAATGACTTCTCTACTTCATCTATTAATCTTTTTTTTTTGGCTGCTGTTGGTGCAGCAGTGTTTTCTTTTTCTTCATGGACCTCTATATTTCATCCACCTCTCTCTGCTTTCCCATCTTCAAACCTTGCTCCAACTTCTCTCTTTCTCCTTTTCTCTCTGCTGGAGGTTATCCACTGCACTCACCTACTCACTCACTTTCCATCTGACTTGTGTTTGTTTTTCTTCTTTCCGTGCCTGCATGCATGCAAGGCGTGACACCTTTTAGCATTTTTGCTCACGCCGACACACCCCGAGGTTACTGTGACGATGATTGACAGGGTCAGGTTCCTCCCCTTCAACCCCTAACTTCCCATTAGCATGTTCAGCTTCTTCCTCATCCATCTCTTTTTTTTCCTCTTTCTTCATCCACTATATCTCTTTCACTTCCCTGTTCCTCTTGATTTCATCACAAACTCCTCACACTGTTCCTCCTGCTGTTTCCCAATCACCTCTGACATGAGCAGCACTGACCAACACTGAAGGAAGGAAGCGAGTGTGTGAGTCCCTCCGCCTGTGTGTGTGCGTGGACATTGTTCAGCAGTACATGAGGAAGGAAGCAGCAGACTATGACAGGAGAAGGGTTCTCCTGTACACACATTATACAGATGAAAACATACATTGTAATAGTGCATATATTTATGTTGTCATTGTATTTTTTTAATTACAAAGAGTGCACATAAGGACGACCTCTAAAATAAGGTTAGTGCAAGCACTCAGGCTCTTTTATTCTCTGGCACTTAGTGGGTTCAATGTCTGTGGAGCACACTCTTATCACAAAGGGTCTACAAGTTGTAACTACAGTAAATGGAATTATTAGGGCTAGTTAATCGTTTACTAGTGCTTTATTGACTTTCTTTATGCCACAGGATGAACAAGTCTTGGGTTGCCAGGTTGTAAAAGTGCTTGCTTTGTCTTCGGCTCTTTCCCTGCAGTAGATCTTTTAACTTATTTCTCTCCACCCAAAAAACTGTAGAGCCAAATTCAGTTGAATAAACAGCTGAACAACCATTACAACCGCAGACATGATAGATTTGCTCAACAAAACGTCATTTTAATTTAGTTACATTAATTTACTGGAGACTTGGCTGCTTTATGAAAGTATTTATAATTTTTGAATTAATTAGATCCAATTTGCAGCAATCAAATCTGCATTAGTAGTATTAATAAATTGTTAACAAATTGATTTAATTACAGTGTACGGTTGGATTGATGTTCCTAATGACTTAAAGTACAAGGTATAAAGAGTGATAGGAGTCTGGGAGTGGTAGAGCAGAACCAACCAATCATTGGGATTTTTCACGACCTGGTTATGCAAAGGTTGTTGCATTAAACAGCTTGTTCCTAATCAATACAATCATTTATGACACCTTTCATGCAGGGAGGAGTAGTTTAGAGTGATTTAAAATAAAGAAAAGAAACTGGAGAACAAATCAATCATGCAAATCCAAACAAGTTTAAATACGACACAATAAATTTCAACAGACCACCGGATGGTTTTCCCCTTTTCCTTCTCTGTGGGTTTTGGCTCTGGACCAGAGGGGTCACCTGCATTTCTGGGTCAAGTTTATAAAGTTTCCTCTTTGCATAGTGAAGCATGCAGCTGGATTCATATGCAGCAATGAACTCTGTTCACAGACAAAGGTTTTGGGATATGTTTTTTTAGCCCATGCAGTGATTTTCCACAAGAGAGTCATGTCTGTTTTTAAAGCAGTGCTGCCTGAGGGCCCAAATATCACGGCCATCAAGTATTGTTTTTCAGCCTTGTCTCTTTAGTACAGAGATTTCTCCAGATTCTTTGAATATTTTAATAATAATGTGTTGCAGATGATGAAGACCCCAGATTATTTTCAATTTTCATGCCGACTAACATTATTCAACTTTTGAAATATATTTACTTGTCTAGTCCCTCACGGAGCGATGAAACCTCTTCCCATCTTTACTTCTGAGAGACTCTGCCTCTCTGGAAAACCCTTTAGATCAGTTGTTCTCAAAGTGGGGTCCTAGGACCCCTGGGGGTCCGCGAACCATAGCGTGGGGTCCGTGAAATAATTTAAATACATTGCTAATAAATTATAAAATTGTGTTGTATCATTACAAAACAGCATACACCATTGTTATGATACCATTTGGTGGCTCGAAGGGATATGTGAGTCTTGTTACTGTTAATTTTCTGAAAGCGTTTAAGATCAATTACTTGAAAAGTATAAATGCTGTCATGTTGAGTCCACAAGGAATGAAATGACCCACTGTTTTAAAGTATTCAAGTGGTATTTACTTGATTCAAATTGAAGTGTTATCTGTTTATCACTATGGTACAGGTCTGAAGTATTAACATTGATACGTTTTAACATACAAATAGTTCCAAGGGCAACTAAGAGTGTAAATGGTAGTAAGCATGTGCTTTAGTGATGGGAAGTTCAGCTCTTTTCAGAGAGCCGGCTCTTTTAACTCGGCTCCCAAAGAAGAGCCGGCTCTTTCGACTCCCGAATGGCTCTTAATTTAGGATCTTTTGTAGCCATATATTTTACCTTAACTTTGCAAAAAATAATGGTTTGTCTGTTGAAACCCTTTTACGTGCTGTGTTTTTATGAGAAGGGTAAGGGTTAGGGTTGTGATTAGGGTTAGGGTTAGGGTTGAGATTAGGGTTAGGGTTAGGGTTAGGGTTAGGGTTGAGATTAGGGTTAGGGTTAGGGTTAGGGTTGAGATTAGGGTTAGGGTTAAGGTTGTGATTAGGGTTAGGGTTAGGGTTAAGATTAGGGTTGTGATTAGGGTTAGGGTTAGGGTTAGGGTTGTGATTAGGGTTAGGGTTGTGATTAGGGTTAGGGTTAGGGTTGTGATTAGGGTTAGGGTTAGGGTTGAGATTAGGGTTAGGGTTAAGGTTGTGATTAGGCTTAGGGTTAGGGTTAGGGTTGAGATTAGGGTTGTGATTAGGGTTAGGGTTAGGGTTAGGGTTGTGATTAGGGTTAGGGTTGTGATTAGGGTTAGGGTTGTGATTAGGGTTAGGGTTGTGATTAGGGTTAGAGTTAGGGTTGTGATAAGGGTTAGGGTTAGGGTTAGGGTTGAGATTAGGGTTAGGGTTAGGGTTGTGATTAGGGTTGAGATTAGGGTTGTGATTAGGGTTAGGGTTAGGGTTAGGGTTAGGGTTGTGATTAGGGTTAGGGTTAGGGTTGTGATTAGGGTTAGGGTTAGGGTTGAGATTAGGGTTAGGGTTAAGGTTGTGATTAGGGTTAGGGTTAGGGTTGAGATTAGGGTTAGGGTTAGGGTTAGGGCTGAGATTAGGGTTAGGGTTAGGGTTAGGGTTGAGATTAGGGTTAGGGTTAGGGTAAGGGTTGAGATTAGGGTTAGGGTTAAGGTTGTGATTAGGGTTAGGGTTAGGGTTGAGATTAGGGTTGTGATTAGGGTTAGGGTTAGGGTTAGGGTTGTGATTAGGGTTAGGGTTAGGGTTAGGGTTGTGATTAGGGTTAGGGTTAGGGTTGTGATTAGGGTTAGGGTTAGGGTTAGGGTTGAGATTAAGGTTAGGGTTAGGGTTAGGGTTAGGGTTGAGATTAGGGTTAGGGTTAGGGTTAGGGTTGTGATTAGAGTTAGGGTTAGGGTTGTGATTAGGGTTAGGGTTAGGGTTAGGGTTGAGATTAGGTTTAGGGTTAGGGTTGTGATTAGGGTTGAGATTAGGGTTGTGATTAGGGTTAGGGTTAGGGTTGTGATTAGGGTTAGGGTTAGGGTTGTGATTAGGGTTAGGGTTAGGGTTGAGATTAGGTTTAGGGTTAAGGTTGTGATTAGGGTTAGGGTTAGGGTTGAGATTAGGGTTAGGGTTAGGGTTAGGGTTGTGATTAGGGTAAGGGTTAGGGTTGTGATTAGGGTTAGGGTTAGGGTTGAGATTAGGGTTAGGGTTAGGGTTAGGGTTGAGATTAGGGTTAGGGTTGTGATTAGGGTTAGGGTTAGGGTTAGTGTTGAGATTAGGGTTAGGGTTAGGGTTGAGATTAGGGTTAGGGTTGTGATTAGGGTTAGGGTTAGGGTTAGGGTTGTGATTAGGGTTGAGATTAGGGTTAGGGTTGTGATTAGGGTTAGGGTTAGGGTTGTGATTAGGGTTAGGGTTAGGGTTGTGATTAGGGCTAGGGTTAGGGTTAGGGTTGAGATTAGGGTTAGGGTTAAGGTTGTGATTAGGGTTAGGGTTAGGGTTAGAACCAGAACTAAACTTAAGCAAACAGTACCAGAACCAAACTCAAGCAAACAGAACCAGAAACGAACAGAACCAGAACCGAACCAGAAACGAACCAGAACCAAACTCAAGCAAACAGAACCAGAACCAATCTCAAGCAAACAGAACCAGAACCAAACCGAACCAGAACCGAACCAGAACCGAACTCAAGCAAACAAAACAAGAACCAAACTCAAGCAAACAGAACCAGAACCAGAACCAAACTGAAGCAAACAGAACCAGAACCAAACCGAACCAGAACCCCACCAGAACCGAACCAGAACCGAACTCAAGCAAACAGAACCAGAACCAAACTCAAGCAAACAGAACCAGAACCAAACCGAACCAGAACCGAACCAGAACCGAACTCAAGCAAACAGAACCAGAACCGAACTCAAGCAAACAGAACCAGAACCAGAACCAAACTCAAGCAAACAGAACCAGAACTAATCTCAAGCAAACAGAACCAGAACCAGAACCGAACCAGAAACGAACCAGAACCGAACCCAAGCAAACAGAACCAGAACCAAAATCAAGCAAACAGAACCAGAACCAATCTCAAGCAAACAGAACCAGAACCAAACCGAACCAGAACCGAACCAGAACCAAACTCAAGCAAACAGAACCAGAACCAATCTCAAGCAAACAGAACCAGAAACAAACCGAACCAGAACCGAACCAGATCCGAACTCAAGCAAACAGAACCAGAACCAAACTCAAGCAAACAGAACCAGAACCAATCTCAAGCAAACAGAACCAGAACCAAACCGAACCAGAACCGAACCAGAACCGAACTCAAGCAAACAGAAACAGAACCGAACTCAAGCAAACAGAACCAGAACCATCCTAAGCAAACAGAACCAGAACCAAACCGAACCAGAACCGAACTCAAGCAAACAGAAACAGAACCAAACTCAAGCAAACAGAACCAGAACCAGAACCAAACTCAAGCAAACAGAACCAGAACCAATCTCAAGCAAACAGAACCAGAACCAAACCGAACCAGAACCCCACCAGAACCGAACCAGAACCGAACTCAAGCAAACAGAACCAGAACCAAACTCAAGCAAACAGAACCAGAACCAATCTCAAGCAAACAGAACCAGAACCAAACCAAACCAGAACCAAACCAGAACCGAACTCAAGCAAACAGAACCAGAACCGAACTCAAGCAAACAGAACCAGAACAGGAACCAAACTCAAGCAATCAGAACCAGAACCAATCTCAAGCAAACAGAACCAGAACCAAACCGAACCAGAACCAGAACCGAACCAGAACCGAACCCAAGCAAACAGAAACAGAACCGAACTCAAGCAATCAGAACCAGAACCATCTCAAGTAAATAGAACCAGAACCAAACTTGAGCAAACATTATCAATGTCGTCAGTGCAGGTTGGCATTGAGAAAAATCAGATGCCTCAGTTTGGATGGGCTGATCCGATTTCTCCTCTCAGTATTTGCCCTGTCTTTGAGAAGAACCCTAACCCTCTCAGAAGGAACAGATGAACCACGATACACAGCGTCCCCTCCATCACCTATATCCTCTATCCTATACCCTCACATATGATTGGTCGCATGGCCGCCGTGCTGACCAATCAAAACAAAGTTCTGCTGTGAGCAGAGCTGAGGCTGAACACTGAGAGCTAAGTAGCGAAAAGGAAAAAACTGGGAGCCGGCTCTCTCTCGATGCGAGCCGGCTCTTCTGATTCACTATAAAGCACCGGCTCTCAGAGCACATCACTAATGTGCTTAATCTGTGTTACAATTCTGAGGGGGCCATGGACAATTTTCTCACCTGTAAGGGGTCCCTGGCTCCAAAAAGTTTGAGAACCCCTGCTCTAGATACTCAGTCATGTTACTAACACTTTTCAAATTAATCTAATTACTTGGAGGATCTTCACCAAGATTTTTTGGGGGATTACAAAACTTTTTCAGTGTTTTCTTGTCAATGTCCCAACTTCATTTTAGATTTGTAGCTGACATAAAATCTATAATGAGCATATCTTTTTCATATGAGTAGAATTTTTAAGTCTCAACGTCTGAAATGTAACTTTGAACTATTTTCAATTAAATACAAGTATAAGTCTTATACACACCATCCCAACTCTTATGGAATTGTGGTCTTATTAAGATATTAACAAGGTAAAAATAAATCAAAGAGAATATGACTGTTGGTTGAAGGCAATGACTTATAAAAGGTTTTTCAAATGTTCATTTTTTATGTTTAGTACATGGCAGTAATAAAGGCACAGTAACAATTGTTTAACTGAATTGGAAATAGTCTCCCTCTTATACTGATGCCACTTGACCTATGTAGTAAATTGAGATTATCAGCGACAGGCTTGGTAATTTCTTCAGACTGAATATTAGAGCCTGTGTTTGGATTGGATTCCACAAAAAGAAGCCAAGTGGATATTTCTCACTCACCCTGTGGTGGCTATGTTTAGAACTTCTCTGGTAAAGTTTGGCAGTGAGGAGTATGCGATGAACAGGATCAAATGTTTAGTTGCCAGTGGTTGAAGGCTTTGCTGCAAGACTTAAGAGTTAAACAGTGTGAATATGTCTGTTATTTAGATATTTACTGGGACACTGGGTCACACATCACGACACCAGGGCTGTTATTTTAAACTGCTGCACCTGGTCACATTTTTAAGCTGACTAATCAGAATGAATCAGAGTTTACAAAGTTTTGTAATTGTTACATTACAGTTGGTATTTTTCATGGCTATAAATCAACACATTACCATCACATTGCATCCCAATCAGACTTGTAATATTTAAAAGAAGATCTGTATTCTATTCATTAACTTCCACCATGAATGTACGCTTTACACAGCAACATTTCATAGCAACAGTCTGCTGTCTCTCAGTTTTGTAAAGAGCATGACTGTTTGTTCCCAATCAACAGCATCAGATGCTTTATATTCAGAACCTAATCCCCATAAGCAACAGGGTACAGATTTTGGTAGCTGAAGAGAAAGATAGGGATCATCAGCAGAAACAAAGGGCAGTTTTTCTTCTACTGTGACTTTAGTTCAGAGTTGCTGCTGTAAATCCACTCAGAGCCTTCCTGCATTAGCGATGACTGACAGTGACCCTCACATGGATGAAAGGATCAGTCTTGATGTCCTCGCAAACAATCACTGTTTCAGAGTCAGACCTCGCTCAGTCCAGGGTCACTCCTGCTCTCACACAGTGGTCCCTCAAGTCATAATGCTGATCGAAGAACAAAGCCAGCAGTGCATGTGGAAGCTTTGCTGCTGGAAGAAGACCGAGCCTGTCCTTCTTCCAAAACACATAATCTCCCCCAAGCTGCTCGGCAGGATGCTCAGTAAAGCGACAGCCTTGTAGCAGCACAGATCCACTCCACATTTTGTGCTCTGAATCATCTAACAAGTGTTTAAGTAATCACTTGCATAGCAAAATCTCATTTTCAATCCCCTCATCTTGGACTTTAAAAAGTTAGACATGCTAGAGGGCAAGCTTATTTACAAGGCCCTGTTAACACATAGAGCAACTCACAAAGTTAAAACAGAACAAGAGTATCAAAAGTTGAACAAAACAATACATTAAAAAGTAAAAAGATATTGGTTCTATTGTTATCCATGAAAGCATGTAGATGTTAATCAGAGGAAGCCCCAGAATGGAGCCTTGGGGAACCCCACCTGTATGTTTTGTCTCTTCAGATGTTATGTTGACTATGAAAGTAGTAGTCCTTGTCCATTAAGTAAGGGCCCAGGCCCCACTTTTGAATATAATAAATGTTGCAATAAAATTAACACATCAGTAGTGATTGTAGTAATTGTATTAAACACTGCCTCCTTTTAAGTAAGAAAAAAAGTTTTTTGAGCAATGCCCACAGAGGACTGCACTCACGCTGATCGTAAGCCTTTTGAGTAAACAATGTTTTGAGCAGACCCGATGCAGCTGAACCAGGGTATCATATTGTTCAGCAAAAAGTGGAATGGTCAGTTTTGTAACTTCCACACTGGCACTCTATGAGAAAGATTTTCAACATCTTTCACCGCTTATCCCATTCGGAGTAGCAGGGAGAAAACTCCATGATGAGAGGCTTTCAAAACAATTCTACACCTCCCTGATACTAGATCCTTAAAATGTACCTCCTATTGATGAAAATCTGAAGTCAATAATGACACAGGACTAGATGTTTTTGGGAGCAGGGAATATGTTGGAGATTGCTAAAAACATCACTCAGATTACTAAATGTGTTCCGTTGTTTATGATTCAGACTGATTTAGTACTCTGCCACAAACACATCCTTTTTCAACAGTGACCAACTATTGATCAGAATTCTTAAAATGAGAAAGAAATGGTTCTCTTTGGGGATGGCCCTTCTGGGTATAGTTAATCATTTATTTTGAAAGAACAACATAACTTCAAAGTAAAATATATACCCTTAAAGTCACCCTATAATGTCAAGAGAAAAGAGAAAATCTTTTAGACGCATATTGCAACACATATGGTTGGACATGGTTGCGGTCCTAACCATAAAATATGGACGTAGTATCCGTGACGTCACCCATCTGTCTCTGAAGTCCTGTTTTGAGGCCAATCGTCGGTGGGAGCCATATTGATGCTGTCGAGCAATTGTGACGTAAAGAGGCGGGCTTTGAGCCTCCTAGCCAACAGCTACAGTGTTCCCGCCTGTCAATCAAGTCAGCTGTGCCTCTCATTGGAAGACTTGTAATCTAAATATCTTCAAAATTGCAGTTTTTGAAAAATCTTCACCCCCCGTACAGCGTGTGCCGTTCAAGAAATGAGCTACCCAGACTACACTCGTCTTTTGTACCAGGCTGTAAACATGTTTATTTCTGCTGTAAAGATAGTTTTTTTTTAAATTGGTGTGTATGTGGTTTCCAGTACTTCCGGAGCCAGCCTCAAGCGGATCCTCGATGAACTGCAGTTTTTAGCACTTCCGCATTGGACTCATATTTTTAGACCGGAGGTTGCCGTTTGGTCCTAACCAAGCAAACAGCCAGTCATAGTTTAGGATTTTGGGGTAATAGCCTTTCCATGGACACCACCAGTCCCACCCAAAGGTAAGTATAGCCTGAATTTGACACACTAGCATGCGGTATGAGCAGGTGGGATATCTAAAGAGCCATAGATCACAAAGAGATTTCTTGAGAGCAGTAGGGTCATTTTTTCTCATTCTCTCATCCACCTCTTCTCATTTCTCAACACTACCAAGATGGACTCTTTGTGAGGAGACAGTGCATGTTGGTATGGAAACTGGCTTATAAACTGTTCAGGTTGCCAACGTTCTAACTTGCATAGCAACCACTGAGCAGCCTCTCAAAGTGTTGATGTGCAGCGGCTTTGTGATTTTCTGATGAATAGAAGTCAGGAAGGTTCGTTGTAATTGGTACGTGGATATTAAGCTTGTCATGATGACCCTGTATATAGCTGATAGCTACTGTAGCAAAGGAGTGCTGAAGGTTATGTGATTGTACAAAGAGAGCTGGATTTGTTAAGGTGACATACCAACAATCTGAATAACATGAGGCCCACACAGTTACCTTGAAATTTCCTGCTATGGAAATGAAGCACGTTGCTTGAAAAGTTATGAGTCATCTTGAGACCTTTGCTTATGAAACAGTTATGCTTTTATGATTTGATCAAATGATGAATTTCCAAACACTGAATAGAAATCTGGCACTTCAGAATAAAAGCCTCAGGTAGGTTTGGGCACATAGAGGTCCTGGTTGCAGCGTCCTTTAGACTATGACGACTCTGTCGTCAGTGTTTTTTTCAACATAAAGAGAAATGTTTCTACTTTCAGGGAAGAATGTTAAAGCCTTTCTTTGCTTTGTAAGCAAGAAGTTTCTGATATATTCTGTGATATAGAGTGAATGAAAGATGATGAATGTAATGCAAAGATTTTAAAGAGGCTTTATCCTGCCAACTACATACTGGCTGTTTGTTTATGAATCTTGTCGAGTTCAGACGCATTGCTTCACAGTGCTCTGCCTCACAGAGCTTAACCATCACACTGCACTGTTGAAAGAGGTTATCAATACAAACAATGCAGCTCGCTGTTTAGTTTGTGTGTGATTGCGTATGTCCGCATGGCTTTCCAAAGTAGGGCGTGTCATTGTCGCTTTCCTGCTGTTGTTTTATGCTTGTGTTGTTTAAGGAAATTAACTTGTGAGTAACAATAAGGTGAAATAACACACACTTACCTCTCTAAACTGTTAGTCATACACCATGTGGTGAACGCTTTTATCCAAAGCACTTTGCACTTCTGTGAGTGCAAAGATTTTTCAGGGTTGCATTGACAGCCTCGGCAGGGATTTCTCTTTGTTTTTATCAGCTCCATACAGCCCTATGAAATAAAAGCACAGAAATATGAACTGATTAAATGAAAGATTGAGTCTCCAATATAGTTCCATAGAGTTCAAATGTAAGCACTTGACTAGAAAGATTGAAAGATAGACGGATTTAAAGGTTGATTGATATAGATGACAGAGATGAAAATGTCCATCAAAAATACCTGTAGCAAAGTATGAAATGTACAATGTGCAAGATTCTTTGATACTGTGTGAGAGAAGATTATTTTCTTAATTGCTTTTTCAGCCAATGTTTTTTTTTCTATTTAGTTTCACAAAAAAAAAAAGAAGAAAACTGTTGATTAAAATAACTTGTCAGAGTCCAAAGTGATATCCTAATATTTTTAACTTCATAATCAACCAGACCGGAGTCAGGGTTATACATTCTCAGTGGTATATAACCAAGAAAAGCTGCAAATACTTTGGAGTAGCTGGAAGTAGTGAATCTGACAGTTTTTAAAAACCTATAAAATGACGATTTTCTAACCGTTGACTGGTTTTCTCATGATTTCTGCACTCATATAATGTGCAAAGATTTCTACCATGAATAAAAAGGAAGTGCTCAAAACCACTGCTTCCTTTGTTAGGCTACAATTTGAGTGGGTTGGGATATGATCCACCAAACCTGCAGCAGAGCCCCTTACACGCATAGCTGACCCAACCAAACACAATACACACTTCCCTCCAACCACAAGCATGTCCATTTACTGTGTCTCTCCATCTTCTCCGGATCCTAACACAGCTGAAGCACATCCACAAATACACATGGCTCATCAAGCTGAGCACATTTCTAAAGCAGCCACCTCAAGATGGAAGCCACTATTGTTCCCTGAGAGGAGGATGTCAGTGCAGCCCCCTTTCAAGCTGGGATGGAGACGCAAATGTGAAAGGCTCTCAAATTTTTTTCAGGTCAGGGTGATTGGTTTCAGAGGATGCTGTGTGGAAAATACTTCTGCAGGGTTTTATAGAAGCAGAAGAGGATAGAGTCATGAATGTTTATGTCTAAGGTGGTTATCTGTCACCTGAGAGGCTTCCCTTGAATAATCAGCCATTAATCAGTGAGTACAGTGTGCAAATATGTACCTTAGGCTGATTGGAAAAACTGCCCTGTAATTAGCTTTTTTAACAAAACAGTGATGCGAGCTACAAGAGAAAATAGAGATTTTTTCCCGGAACATTTTTCACTCATACGTTCTTTTAAAAAAATATTCTCTATTCTTTT
Source organism: Notolabrus celidotus (assembly GCF_009762535.1). Classification (NCBI taxonomy): domain Eukaryota; kingdom Metazoa; phylum Chordata; class Actinopteri; order Labriformes; family Labridae; genus Notolabrus; species Notolabrus celidotus. The sequence goes on from NC_048285.1 coordinate 13,395,332, forward strand.
TCGCTTGGATGAATCCACTTAGAGAGAACAGGTTCTGTGGGGGACAGGGGAGTTCAACTGACATAGGTGTATGTGTGTGTGGGTGTGTGCATCAGGATGCTGTTAATATAGCTTCACCATTATGCATATTAGCCCCATTCCCCTGAGTGCACCTACACCATTTAGAGCTTTCAATCACCCCCATGCTTTATGGGAGAAGTCAGGACACACACACACACGCACATGCACACGCACGCACACAAATTTCCATACATATGCACTTTCAATCACTGTTTTTTATGGACATTATATACACACATATAAAACTTCATCACAGCACTGACACACAACCACACACACAGCAGACCAAGGTTACTGGATTTATCCTCATCAGAGTCCAGGTCCCTGCTAATTATGCTCCTCTGCAATGTAGTTATTCATGCTGCTGCACTTTTTGTGTGTGTGTGTGTGTGTGTGTGTGTGTGTGTGTGTGTGTGTGTGTGTGTGTGTGTGAGTGCACGTGTGTGTGCGTGCACGTGTGTGTGTGTGTGTATGTGTGTGTGTGTGTAAAAGAGTAACACAGTAAGTAAGTGATCACACTGTGGGTTTTGTGTGTTGATTGCATCTGAGCAGCAACAACAGACCCTGTTTTAATCACAAACCTGGGATCAATACTCTATTCAGCCAAAGTAATGCCTTTCTATGTGTGTATGTTTGTGTGTGTGTGTGTGTGTGTGTGTGTGTGTGTGTGTGTGTGTGTGTGTGTGTGTATGTGTCTTAAAAGGTAATCTAGATCACACAGTCCTCAGCAGATGAGGGGAGACAGTCTTTGAGGAGAATTTGCTTTGAACCAACCCTTTTTCAGGTGTGTGTTTGTACTCTACCGATGCTTGTGTGTTTCTGAGCACCTATAAACCAAGAGTGTGTGTTTGTGTTTTTGAGCTTTCTGTGCATGACAAACAAAATTGATCAAATGAACAGTGTGTGCTGCCGATGATGTCTCCTATCTTGCCACTATTGATGCCAGTCAATACCTTTCACACTGAGTCACACTCACCTCATCATGACTCCATGACCCCGGGATCAAAGGATCAGCCGCTGCTTGGCCACTCCTGTGATCCCCACCTGTCTTCACCCCTACCTCTCCAAGCATTGATAAAACACATCAATAGAAACATTGAGTATAATCAGAGAAAATGCTTACAGAAGAATGTGCAAAGCGTCCCAAAAACCTTAATGAAGACTCAATCAATGTGACTTTTTCAAGTGGTCAAAACTCCGGAATTTTCTAACACTTAATGCGTATTCTAGGCAATTTCAGCCTCTAGTAAACATGCAACAACACTATTTAGTTGTGATTGTTTTCACAAACAATTACCAGTATCTCCTCCCAGTCAGGCCAATTTTCAGCACTTGAACCGAAGCAGCTTAATTCATTTGAATTAGATGAGCTGCTTTTGTTCGCTGGATGTAATCCAACTCTGTGATTATTTGCTGCAGTTAGCTTCAGATTTATTCTTTCAATGCCATTTTAAGCAATCAACGTTTTCCTTCCCTTTGAACAACAGTGTTAAAAAACAGGTTTACCTACCCAGAACCAGAAAAAGGCCCTTAGGATTAATTAAACTCTAAACCTAAAACTATAACAACCACCAGCTCAGTGCTGGCCTGACACAGTGGTGTCAGAAATACAGTTTGGCTGTGCTACAATGGGACTTTGTGAGTGGATTCATGCAGCTGCTGGGAAGCTTGTGTTTAGTAAATGACTTTGTGGTTTGTTGTAAGATTGATGGACTACATTAGACGGTCCTGTTCAACCTTTGGTACTGCATACGTCACTGCCAATGTCACCTCACAGAGTCAGCTGTCAGCGGCACATGGGACGCCTCCTGCAGCAGATGGGGGTTCATGATGAATCTGTCGAGTGATTGGATGCATAGAGCGCTGTGCTGGTGCAGATAAATCTTTTCAATGTATGTAGCCTTGTAAATATGCTTGTGACTCTGGTTGTGATCGGCTGATTGTACAACTAAATCAGAGTTGATATCTGTAGTTGTTGTTTTTGAAGTGAACCAGGGTAAAAGATATCTGCAGAGAAAATATAACAGTTAAATATTTTTGTATACCTTTTATACCCTGGAAGAACACTGGACTTATGTCTTTCATTACATTCCTTTTGATTTTCAACATCAGTGTTTGGGTTACAGTTTACTTCAATTAGCAAAATTGGTAGAGTTGGCTCCATCTGCAGCAGCTGATTGCCTAGCTTTCAATTTGGTTCTCCAGCTGATTCCTCAACAAAGGGACTGAGCTGACTGAGGTCCCCTGTGAGTAATACACTTACTTTGACAAGCACCTCAAACAAACCTTCTTAAAACAAGAGAACGATCCCTTTGACAGTGCAAACGGCACGAGCACTGTAAACTATGATAAACATAGCTACTGAAAAATCTTTCCAGTAAGTCCATGTTTAAGCCACATGGAGCATGCAACCAAATCAAATTATCCATATCTTAAACATTTAGTCCCTAAAGTCTATGAAATCCCTGAAAATATATCTATATCAGCCTAGGATTAGCCTGATTTCTGACCTAAAAGCTCCAAAAGAGCTAAATAAATTGGGCTTCAAGTGATATTTTAAGTAACAATTGAAGCTTATTTCCGTATTTTGTCTCCGAAATCAACCTGATATGATTCATAAAAGCATTTCCAAGTCTGTTACTTCTATTTTTAGGTTAAAATTATGCAAATCAAATGTAAGTTTCAGGTTCAAATTGTTACTAAAGAATAAGAAACGATCTGACTGCATGCAGGGAGTCAGCCAACACTGATGATGGTTGGTTTCAGGTTCTTATTGCATTGCTTCCACAATGTCAAAGCCAGATACATTATATCATTATATTACAGTTTTTTTCGATTGCTTAAACACGATTTTGAAAACAGGGCCCATTTTGTCAAAACACTACACACAATTCACACAACCACACACACAAGTAGCAGAACACTTCAGGTCCTTTGCAAAATGAAACACCCTCGTACACTAATTTATCAAAACCATATTTTGTTACCATATGAAACACACACGTTTCATATGACTGAATTCTGATGGAACCAGTTACACACTGCTGTAGCTAACCTAAAACACTTTTAGCAATTCTACTTCTCAGTGATAAGAGTACTGTAAGTGAAGTACACAGAGAAAGTGCAAATATACAATAAATTCAACACCACACTGCACAAGACCAATGCTGCAGACTGATGAACATATCATTTGTTTCTCTCTATATACCCAAATCAGTCAACATGTCAACATGAAGAATCACAACCGAACATGTCACAGTTTTCATGCTACTACAGTGCTGTGCATAACACTGTAAGCTCAGCAAATATCAGACAAACATGAAATACTGGATCCAGTTGCAGGTGAACTCACCTGCTGCATTTTTATAGTGCTTAAACCTGATTGGTGTGTCTACAATTAAGCAATTATGTGTTTGGGTTTGCTCACCTGATGGCTGTGTTTAAACGATTGGCTCATAGGTGTGGTCATTTGAAAGTCAGTGCTTTGGAATTGCAAGGAAGTGACATCATGATATACTTCTGTGTCTAATGTATACAGGTGTGTTCAGTGTTTTGTAAATCACTGTTTGTATTGTTTTGCAAAAAGTGTAACGCTGACATTTTGCTTACAGTGGTGTCGATCTGGGCCGATGTTTTGCTCCTTGAGTGTAAGGTTTTGATAATTGTGTAATACTTTTAATTTTATTGTTTATTCAGTCGTAAAAAACTGTAATAGCTTCTCAGTATTGTAGTGATGACAAGTCATGACATGCATGTCCACAAGAGGGCACTTGTCAAGAAACGTAAATATAGGCAATTTTAGATGTTTGGACCAATGAGTGAAGGTTTTGTGGTGATGAAAGCACCCAAAAACTGTTAAAAGACCTTAGACCTCCTGTTGTGAAGCTGTTTTTGATCAAACATTAAGATTTAAAAGAAGGTTGCCTCACTCTGAGAGTGGTTATTAGTATTTTTGGTATTTGAGATAAGAATTTATCTTCTCTCCATGCGTTAATGAATCAACCTTCCTCTGCATGTGGAGTGTAATGATCTTGTTTGAATATATCCTTCCAGTGTACACACTGACAGTATTGACAGTAGTAAACTGTAACATGTGGAGGGTTTAGGTAGGCAGTAAGACCCAGAGGAGGAGGAGAGAGAAAGAGAGAGAGAGAGAGAGAGAGAGAGAGAGAGAGAGAGAGAGAGACAGAGAGAGAGAGAGAGAGAGAGAGAGAGACAGAGAGAGAGACAGAGAGAGAGAGGTGGGAGGAGAGAGGAGGAGGGACTGTGTTCACTCTCAGCTCTCTGCGTTGCGGCGTGTGGTGTTAGCGCAGCCAGAGTGTGTCTCAGACTGCCGGCGCGGGTGTGTGCATCGGTGCGTCCGCTGTGTGTGTGAATGTGACTCCAGCGCTCTCTCTGCGTACGACAGGTGGAGATGACATGACTGCGCTCGAGAGGAAGAAAGGGAAGGACCTGTAAGGACTTCACACACACTCACTCTCTCTCTCACACACACACACACACACACACACACAGACACACACACAAACACATAGACACGTAAACACACTCACCTTTTACCCCACATTCCCTCACACACACACACACCTTTAAATTCCTACACTCTGCGGTTCAGGGTAAAGACAAGTTGTTGACTGTGTGTGCTAAGTGTGTAAAAATGCTCCTTTCAGCAGCTTATCATTAGAGTCTCAGCTGACTCCATGTGTGCACAGCAAACCTGCACACACACTTTCACACACTCAGGTTCTGACTGTTATTTTTGATGCCTGCAGACGTGGTCAGCAAGTGTTTCTGCGTCCTGAGGAGAGTTCAGCTCCAGCCCTGAATACAAGACAGTCCACCACGCTGTCTGAGCAACTCCAGGTAAGAGTCACCCAGTGGCTTCTTCTCTTCTCTTCTCATGTTCTCCTCTATTCACCATGCTGTCTGAAAAACAGGATGCTACATAGCTCACGCCCTTTGCCCTCTCCTCTCTTCCTTTTCCTTTCATTTGTTTTCTACTATCATCTTTTATCTGCTCAGGCAAATTATGTTTAGACTACGACACATTTACTTCAGTACACATGTACTCCTAAAAAATCTGTCTCCTAATTCCTTCTTAAATTTCTTGCCTTCTGTTGTTCTCTTAAAATTTTAAACACATGAACACACTCCTGTCCTTTTATTATCCCCTCATCATTCTTGTTTTTGGGAACGTTGAACTTAAGCCCAGAGGAGGTAAGTTGCAGCTCCTGTTGCTGCAGCTTTCTCTTTCGCTGTTGATTGAGTCGGTAGGATACCTATTACTTGCCAAGGGCTTCTGTGTGTGAGTGTAAGTGTGTGTGTGTGTGTGTGTGTGTGTGTGTGTGTGTGTGTGTGTGTGTGTGTGTGTGTGTGTGTGTGTGTGTGTGTGAGTGTAAGTGTTTGTGTGTGTGTGTGTGTGTGTGTGTGTGTGTGTGTGTGTGTGTGTGTGTATGGGTTGTGGGTGTGTGTGATAGAGGGCTCAGATAAAAGACGGGAAGATAAAACAAAACAGCAATAAACATGAAAGGTAGGAAATTAAAGCAAGTGACATTTTCGTTTGAACAGCAGAGTGCAACCGTCTGTATTTGTGTGTCTCACATGCAAGTTTGTGAGAGTGTGTTCATGTGTGTGTGTGTGTTTTCAGGATACTACATTTTACAGTTGAGTTGATGCAATTTGTTTTTGACATTCCCAGAGTGGTAAGCCTCTCGCTTTCGCCCTCCTCCATCTCCTCTTGGTCTTTTGTGTTACTCTGGTTTTTGACACACAAGCTGAGACTGACGATCTAAAATTGTTGCTTTCTTGTATCCTCACACGTGGGAACACGCAGCTCTATTTTGAGAGTGTGTGTCTGTATGCAGAGTCTGTTTGTGCATTTGCGTGTCTGCATTGGTATTTTTCTATTGCAGAGAGATTTAATGATGCTGGCAGCAAAATAGCAAAAAAAATGTTTGATTGGCTGCCAGTGTCGACATGTTCTGCTCAGATCCAATTACCTAGGCAGATATACACTCACAGTGACGCAGGCATATGTGCACACACTTTGATGACACACAACTCCACAATCAAGGGTTTTTCCATCTTTACATGAAAGAGATAAACAATCATGTAAATTATACTCTCTACTTGGAAGTTCTTGCTCATTATAGGGCAAAGATACTGTATATACACATATTTATATAAATGCATGTACATTAGTTACTTTGTCTTTACTTTCTACTTCTATAAATCCCTCAACATACTATTATCACCTGGAATTTCAAACATGCTCTCCACATAATGACACTCTTTTGTGTTTTTGATGTAAAGGTACATTCCCTTTATTTATTTGATTTGTATCAGTGGCTGAAGTGTGCATGTCCTTACAGTGCTGATGCACTACTGGATCAGCCTGCAGCATTTAATTCCACAGTCATGTTACGTTGCTGAAAGTCTTGCTCAACTACATTCCTCTCTTGCAGCCTTTGTGTGTTTCCAAAGGTTTGTTGCTAAAGCGTCACTGTACTATAATTTGGTCTGAGTCGGCTGCTGAACATTGGGCGTGTGCAGCGCCACCTGCAGTAGCTGCTTGATATTTGTGGCTACATTTAACAGGGTATATTCTCTTTCTATTGATTGACTTAAATCAGAAAGCTTTTACTGTTTTGTCTCTCGGTTTCCACGAAAAGGTTTTGGTGATCTCTTGACTTTCATCTTCTGATGTGATGGATTAAGTTGAGACTTCTCTGAATGGAAGCATCTGAGTGTTCAAAGACGCTAAGCCTATTTCTATATTATATCAGTGTAATTGCATGTTTGCGTGCTTTTGTAGATTTTTAGATGTAGGAGTGAAACTGCTGGATGCATGTTTGCGTGTGTGTGTGTGTGTGTGTACTTTTACCCATGTGTGTGTATGTGCTGTGAGGCAGAAAATGCAGCAGGTTAAGCTCCTCTCAGTCTCCAGCTGAACAGATGTGAGGATTATTTCGTCAGTGAATCTGGGTGGTGCTTTCGTGTCTGTGAGGGAGAGCCAAGCGAGCTCCATCAAATTCAACAAAATGAGTGTTTGTGTGATCCTGGGGCTGCCCCTGACCGAGGATTTTCCTTGGGGACAACTTGAGTCAGTTTAAGCCACTACTTGATGTTGAATTGTTTAATTTGATTTTATTGACATACATTTTCTAAACAATCAGAAAATACTTTGAGTCCTGAGGCCTGAAAACAATCTACTGAGTGTCGTTGTTTCTGTGCTGCATTACAAAAAATACCAGTCCACGATAAAAATCCATCAAAAGATAAATCTTACAAGCTCATGCATTAATGGAGCCTTGTGATGATGACAATGCTAACAGTGAATGATTCTGAGTGGGTCGCAAAAACCAACAAATAGACTCAGCATCATAACTATAAAATTCATCATTTTCCATGCTTTGGTTCCTAAAACTTGGTAGACCTCCTTTGTGTTCAGCTCCTCTTTGAGCTGAACACGTAAGCTTCAGTCTGGGTCATAGCTGCTACCGAGCTAACCAGTGAGAAGAATAGTGAAAGGCCTCATTGTAAAGTATTATAAATTAGCTCTTTGTTCACTCAGTAAAGTGAACATGATCACATCCTTTCTTCTCAGCCAATGATCTTGTACCTGAACTTACTCGGACACTTTCTGCTGAAGACTGTAAATCAAGGTCCCTTGGTAAAGAAGTGTCCGCTGTACATTGTCCTACTTTCTTCTCTCATACTGTACACAGGAGAGATTTACATGAGACTCCATAAAGAATAAATAACATGCATGCATAACCCTTACAGACATCTTCCTCGAGGATGAAGTCTCTCTGTTACGCAATGGTAAAACAGAGAACAGAGAAAGATGCAGCTCCCGGCTGTAGTTTTAGGCTTTTCTCCCCCAATGAAACCTTGTTCAACGAAGACTCTCTGACTGTCATTATTGGGCGGCTCTTTATTATGCATTAAATGTTGCTCTTATGTTCTACATGCTGGCGTATCAATGTAAGTGCAAATTCTGTTTCATAACCGTCCATTTTTCCACATACTGGGCTACAACCATCAACCATAAATCAACCGTAATGAGCCGTAAACGGATGTACGATCTATGCAGTCAGAGGCTCAGTGAGTCATTTAGCTGAGATAATGTTCCCAAAGCAATGGAATGTTCTGGGTAAAGGACCATTTGGGCTTGATACAAAGGCATGGCATGCCATTATGTATGTCTCTGTGTTAGCAGTGATTCCGGGAGCAACATTAAGTAGAGGCCCGGATAGACTGACCTTATTGATGTGTAAGCGTGCTGGATGGAGTGGGTTCAACCTTCTAGAGTTTGTCCTCTGCTGTGTAATACGTTTAAATGTGAGCGGCTTCGCTAGTGAGGGGAATGCAAAAAGAGTATTTGTTAAGGAAATTCAATGTGATGACATCAGTTGTACTTTGTTGTGGGCATGTCTGCGTTTGTTATTGATCTGTTATTCTGATCTGACCTCACACATTTGATACTGCAATGTCAGGTCATTATTTTACTTGTTGGTTTGCAGACTGTGACCAGACTTTAAGCAATTCATTTTATTAAAAAAGTATGATGCAGAAATAAAACAAAAAAACAGTGAAGCTTCAGCCAACTTTTTGGAAACCAACTTTAACCTTAAGATCAGACTTGGCCACTTCAGCTTGATGTGAAACCTTTAATGTGTATTTCTCCTTATCTTAAGTGGGCACCAGCAGCCTGATGTGCAGCAGTAAGCAGAGAATACAGACCCTGATACTCAGCACATTTAACAGGCTCCACCATAACACTGTGTTTGTGAGCACTTGACGTGTATAAGATTGAAACAAATGATCTTTACAGGCAGCACAGGACCAGTGACCTATGTAGGCAGTATAGCTGTGTATCATATGTGGAGTGGTGGAGAAGCCACTACAGGGAAAATGGATTGTAAGTGATTTTGCACCACCATATAACCGCTGTATTGCATGGCCTCTTCACACCTGCAGAGGCTGTGTTCTCTGTGACTCAAGTAAACCCAGACGCCACAGTAACAGCATGTAGAAAATCTCTCCTTTTTATTGAGTTTCTATTTTCTTGTAGCGTAGTGTATTTGATCCATAGTGTTGTGATCATATTAAAGTCACCTATCACTGTCACTCATCGAGTTTATGTCCCCTGACCGGTTGCTCTTCCCTTCTGTTTTATAACATTGATCGCTTGCGCCTTGAATTAAACTACTAGGAACAGGATCCATAACATGCAACAATTCCCAACCCTGTTGCAAATGCCAGGGGACTTGAGGATAACAGGTAAGGCGTGATGTGCATGAGCAGTAGCTGCAGTGGCGGAGAATGTGCTGTGAGTTGACAGCTCGAATCGATCGCCTGGTTGGCGATGGCTGTAGGCAAGCTGGGCTGGTGCATCAGCTGATCCAGAATGCAAAGCAAGTTGAGTGGTGTGTGTGTGTGTGAAGTAAAATTCAGACTTTGTCTTATGTTTTTTATTTTTTATTTAGTGTTATTGATTCAAGCGTGAGGATGTGAATCACAATGAATGTATGAAATAGGTAATTGCATATAGAAAGCATTATTTTAGCCAGTTTTTGGCTACTTTTCGTGTGCATGTTCAGTTATAAATTCAGAGGTTGCTCCACTTGCTCAAAGTAAGAGCAGATCGGCATTAAAATACCACCCACCTGTGCTGTGCTGTGCAAGGTAAAGTAGCTAACCCTCCTCTAAGCAGCAAAAACACTGACTGGTGCTGACTCAGAGACACAGAAGAGACAGAAAAGATGGACAGCCAGTAGTAAACACTGCATCAGTAATAAACTGTTAAATAAAACACCACCAATGTCTGCAGATCTCTTCAGTCTGAATGTTAAGCTGAAGTTTTCTGGATCTGTTTGTTCAAACTACTTCCCATGGCTTCCTCCAGTAGTTTAACACAACAGTGTATGAGCTGTGTACAGCTGTTAAACAAATACATATTTCATCATACCCTATATTCCTATTTTTTCCTTGTTTTTACCAGATACTTCAATTAAGTTATCTGAAAGATTGCAAAATCTGAAAACATTACCACAAACTCTTTTGAAAGGAGTTAAAAAAGCCAAATAGACGAAGAGGAACTGGTTCAGTGTGTAACAACAGGATATGATTGATAAGTTCCCCCTTCAAGCTTATGTAAAGAGATTTTCAGTTGTTTTAAACTGAGTGAAATTTGTACTGATACCTCTGCATGACTTACCAAAGCAAACAAGACCAGCTGAAACATTAATTGTTTTTATGTTGTTTATTTCAGTGCCTGAAATGTCTATGCTTGGTATAGGTGTCAGATGAAAACTTACATTTTGAATGTGCTTTTGTATATTTTTTATACCCATGACCAAAAGTCAAATTAAGTAAAGGCAAGATAACAATGCAACAACACTACTTTATCATTACTACTTCATTCATCTGTTTCACCAGCTCCATGACAGAACCTTCAAATTAAATTAAAATTTAGCATCATCCTCTGCTTGTGATTCTGCATCACATGTTGTCCACAAACACCCAGTCTTCGATGAAATCCCTCAAAAATCCTCAAATAGCCTGGAAACCTTTTTTTGGGTGCTGATAGAGTACCTTGCTTCCATCTGTTTTCACAGTATTACAATATGCTTATTTTTATATCAATATCAATTTTTTGTTAGTAAGACAATCATCGTCAGTACCTGATATTGCGACAGCCCCTCTTCATATTTTATACTGGTATATTAGTCACACCTGTGTATGAATGAAAAAATGTATTTAAAGTTCATCTTACACACTAAATTTCACCATAAGTACACCCTGCACCACTGCACGTGACTAAAAGCCTTTTCCTCATTGCCTGTCTCTGCGAGCTTCTCTAAAGATCCTCTCGGTTGCGGATGATTTGCATCATCAAATAGTCTTTTAGTGGAGAAACTTCCAGGATGTCTGGTGTTGAAGAACACTTTTCAGACTCTTTTTTTTCTCACCCCGTACTGCTTGTTCATTATTTGTTTTATAATTACAAACACTTGAATCCTCTCCAAACTTCTTTCCATATAAATGAAGTTCTTCTGTTTATTTGATCATTTCCCCTGCTGCTGAGCATTCCTTCTGTATGAAGGCTCACTGTGGCAGAATGATGCAAATCCATTACACTGGGGGAGAAGTGTTTTACATTTCAGGGGCACACCACTGTGGCATTACGGGCTGTAGGGTTCAAAGTGATGAGAAGAAATTTACACAAGTAGGGACCACTGAGCTTCGCCTGCCACGCCACTTTGAATCACACGTTGTGATAAATGACCACAGACACAAGGGCACCTTCACTTCACAGCAGCCCTAAGAGTGCTTTATATATATATATATGTGTGTGTGTGTGCTTGTGTGTGTTTTTGTGTGTCAGGATTTGTGCTTTTTCTTTGATAAATGGACTGTATTATTCAGTGCTGCTGAATTTTATCTCAAGTGGATCCCTACAGGGTATTATGTGAGCTCTTTCTCTTTGTTTATGTGTGTGTGTGTGTGTGTGTGTGTGTGTGTGTGTGTGTTTGTGTGTGTCTTTTTCTGTGTGTTTGCCTGTTTGCTTGTTTTACTGTTTTTCCACAGTCCACTATCCTACAGACGCACATACCTTCAGATAGATATACAGTCTGGCTGTATATTTGCTGCCGTGCAAACCCCCTGCTGACTTGCTATACTCAAAAGAGTGCGAGGAGGTATTAGAACCCCTTCCATTCATTCCCACAGCTAGCTAATAATCATGACACATTCACTGTTTATTGGCTGCGGTAATATAATTAAACATGAGGCGAGAGGGCACAGATTCTTCCGAGCTCTGCTGATACACACAGAGAGGTGGCACAGGGTGTTGCAGTGTACCTGCTTGTTACCATAATCTGCTGTCCTCAGGAGGTAGAATGGGTGATTTATTCATTGCAGAGTTGGTTGTTTGCTCCTCCTGACCATGCATGCATGCAGTCTATTACTATGAAGTGTTTCAAAACTGAAGTAGAGAAGGTACAACTTTCCTAGAATTGTACATGAAGTGTTGCATTCACCCAGTAGGATTTTTAAAGCTGGAGTACAGTACTTATCTTCTATTGAACAGCCTGGGAGGCACAAGAAACAACACGAGTCATCATTCACCTAACGTAGGCAGGAAGACCACAGAAAAGGTCTTCTTCTGCAACTGTTTCTTAAAGTGATGCTTCAGACTCTGTTTCCTTTTGTTGAATGACACTTCTGCAAATCTTTGAAAACTGCTATAGCTTTAAAAAAAAAAAGTGTGCATTACATGAGTCCTTTTTTTCATGATAACACCAACTGATTTTCCCCACTTGAAGTCCTCACTTTTCTTGGGTTACCTGCTTCAACAGGTGCTGATTGAAGTGATTAAAGTCCTTGAAATGGGATAATTTTAGAAATCCTTTGGTGATTGAAAAGTTTGAAAAGTGGAGGACAAAGTTGCAGGTGAATTGATCATAATACACCTGGCCCTGGTGTAGGGGCACCAATTCAAACTTAGGATAAACATGACAAGTTTTGAAGAGTTCTGTCACATGACTAAAACTTATTTAAGAGTATACACAATTATATATTGAATTCAGACAATCAAGTGAAATCAAAAGTAGATGTTTTGAGCCAGGTGGCTTTTTGGGAGTAACTTTGGCCACAGGGCATAAGTGCATTTATAGAAATGACCAATGCCTATAATATACAGAAAAGCTTTTCCATCAACAATAAAAAAAAAAAAGTTGCAATATTTCTTGGCTGTTTTCTGAGCCAGTGTGTAAAATCTATGTAAAACTTAAGGTGGGTGGCCCGCCCACGCTCCTTTCTACAAAAACAGTACATGGCTGTGTCTTCAGCTGGCATTGCTGCTGCAGAAGCTCCACAGCAGCCAGGCCCAGTTAGATAAGGATGAGAGAGCAGAGGCAGCATGAGTAAGAGACAGTTTGTCCAAAACAGCACCATCAGGGAGGATGGATAGATGGATGGATGGATGGATGGATGGATGGATAGATAGATAGATAGATAGATAGATAGATAGATAGATAGATAGATAGATAGATAGATAGATAGATAGATAGATAGACAGACAGACAGACAGACAGAAAGACAGACAGACAGACAGACAGACAGACAGACAGACAGACAGACAGTGTGCTTTCTATTCACTCATCTTTTCTCTCTCAATATCTTGCAGTTTTTGGGGGGCTGTTCGTGTTTTAGTGCCATTCTCCTTCTGTCCCCTTCAATTTGCAATCCTTCCATTGTGGTAGTAGAACATTAGTGAACGGAAACTTGAAAAGAGTGGAGAAGAAAAGGCAGAGAAGAAAGAAAAGAGCTGAGGAAGTGGGTGAAAGAAAAGCAAGGGAAGAGGTGTCAGCATGTGATTTCCCTGGGGGATTAAACTAAAAGTGAGGGGCGTGTTCCTTTCTTTATAGCTCTGTTCGCACTCTGTTTGTGTCCGCCTGTGCACACAATGAATGTGTGTGTGTGTGTGTGTGTGTGTGTGTGTGTGTGTGTGTGTGTGTGTGTGTGTGTGTGTGTGTGTGTGTGTGTGTGTGTGTGCGCGCGCGCGTGTGTGTTTGTGTGTATCAGTGTGTGAGTGTGGGGTAGGTTCACCTACACAGTGCACTGTTCCACTCTGCAGCACTGACCTTCATGTATCTCTGCCATTCACCAGGTCTCCCATTGGACAGAAATTTCAATAACCAGCCACTCCAGCTGAAGTGAGAGAGAGAGAGAGAGAGAGAGAGAGAGAGAGAGAGAGAGAGAGAGAGAGAGTGTGAGTGAGTGAGTGAGTGAGTGAGTGAGTGAGTGAGTGAGTGAGTGAGTTTGTATGTGTGTGTGTATGAGTATTTATGTGTGCAGGCTTTTGCATGTGTGTAGCACATCTCTTTCACGGGGCGTGATTTATCACTTTATATTCGCCTTTTTAGATATTGGTTGACTGACCTCATCATCGATCCAATACACACCAATAATGGAGATTGATCTTCATCCTTTTCCAAATGCATGCACACACACACACACACACACACAGTACACAAAGTACACAAATCTCCTCATTCACACACTCAAACCAAGCGTTCCATAGGCACAGAGGTCAGCATCCCTCAGGCTTCTGTACCTTTTACTCTAAAAGCTCAGCTGCCTCAGGAGGATACGTTGAGACATGTGAGTGCCTTTTAGACATCCCTGTGGACACACTGACAGTTAACTGCAAAGGAAACATGATCTATATCTCTATGGAGAGTCAATGTAAAAATGAGCTGTGTTTGGCACGCTACACTGTTCAAACACTGGTGTCAAAATGAGCCTGACAAGTTTTCAGTGAAAGATAATGCGCACAAATGTGTCTGTAATCTGACTTTTGAACTCATATAAATGTTAAAGACAAAGTTCTTCATATTTAAAGCATACAAATGTGTTCATCTGTCTATTATTTCAAGTAAGAACCATTAAGGGTATTAAACTTACAATACAAGTGTCAGTTCTGGCTTCAAACCAGGAATCTTGTGCCATCCTGCATGTACTCTACTGTCCTTTTTAATAAGGCCAAAATGCCCCTAGAATACCTTAAAAGCACGGGCTATCTATTTGATAAGGAGCAAGTACCAATTATCCACTTCAGATGCAGAACTACCAGTATCTCCACTCTCAAGCTAGTCCAGCTAGGGTTGTTTTCCAGAGAAAACAGCAGAGATGCCTCATCACTGAATCCTCTTTTTCTTATTAACGTAGAACAAATCACTCATCTATTAGCCCAAACATTTTTGGCTGCTTTTTTACGTAACATGGTCTCTGGTTTCTTTTTGCAACAGAAACATTTCCTTGTCTCCATGGAAAATGGAAAGGAAAAGAACTGACACTCTTACAGGTACAATATAAAGTGACTGAACGACATTTGGGTGGCAAATAAGCCATGATGTGTATTAATTTGTCTTTGAAACTATTGCAATATTCAATCATTTATTGAAAAATTATCACCATATTTGTTCTAGTATAACAAAAACATTTGCCCTCACTTGACTTCACCTGATGCAACAGGAACTGGAAACTTATAACTACCCCAGTTCACTGATATCTTGCTCTATGCAGATTATGCATCACTTTCAAAGCACTCCTGTAAGAGTTTTCTTTTTGATCTGTTATCAGTATTTTCAGGTCTTTCAGGGACAGATTTTGGTTGCGGAAGTGCTCTGGTTTCCGCAGGTTGTTTAAATACTGTTGTGCATTTGCATTTCAGCAAGCTTTAGCTGTATGAAGGAAAACTGTGAGTGTTGAAAGCAAACAAGGCAGGACACTGTGATGCAATCTAAGACACTGTCAGCAGTTGTATAACAGTGATGCAGCTTTAATTGACGTATGTATACAGATATTTATATGCAAGTGCAACTGATAAAACCTTTTATATGTCATTTCTTAAAACCAGCTCCATCCTTGCTTCGAAAGTTGATGGTCAAACTTAGTGCAGAACAAGGAAACGAAAGTCTTGGCGGTATGTTTTTTGGGTACACATGAAAAAGGTTACAAGGGCTCTCAGATGCCATAACATCATCAGATGATAGCCAATAATTCTCCAGATTGATTTGAGATGGTTAGATATGCTGTTGGTCCCCTGTACATAAGTCAAGGATAAAACTAAGAGAGGCCGTGCTCAGTATTCCAGTCCAACACACATTCTGACAGTCAGTTAGAGACTGTAGATAAAGCAGCCAGTCACTGAGTGCATCCAGGCGTCACCATCAGCATATGAGCACCATGAGGGTATCTGTATTTGACTTGTGCTACACCTGCATCTTTATGTACTGTTTTGATGAGGAGTCAGTGCCTGAAGGTGTAGCTGCTGTCACCTGCAAAGCTGATGCAAAGGTAATAACGTTTATAACTGTTGTATCAGTGATGACACATAGATGTGTTTAGCTGAAAGATTTATGAAATTAAAGCACTCTGTTTTTCTGATGTGTTTCACACAGCTCCGGGCTGAAGTTGGCTTCGTCTGACTCAGAATAAAAGAGACAGTCAGGCCTTTGAAATTAATTTCACAAACAATTTAGAATTTTGAATTTGGTATTTGAAATTTCAACATGAACTTTGATCAATACAACTAAACAAAGGAAATTACTTTAAAAGTTTAAAGATTGCCTTCGGTTAGAGGAAATTAAATCGACTTAATCACAGAATTCATTATAGAGCTCATCTCAAGGTTGTCTATGAAAAGAGACACTTCATTAATGTTAGTCAAAGTGGTTATATCAGGTATATTATGTGAGCAGTTTTCATTGTGTCTACTTTATTAGAATCATTCATGTCTTCATATTAAAGTTGCAGCTCAGTTATAATAAGGTCTGGATTTATAACATCTTTTGTTAAGGGTTAATTTTCTAAAAATTTTACTCAAATTGCATCTCTGCTAGTATTACAAAATATTTAAAACTGACTCATGAGGAGAGGGGGGCACTCTTTGAAAGTTTGAATTTAGAAAACTGTATAATGTTTGAAGCAGTTTATTTTTTAAGTTGAATAAAGTTGAACTTTTTGCATGTGGAAAGTTATCATACCAGGAGGAAAGTACTTGAGCCTCAAAGTTGATATATAAAAATTACAACACTTTTTTTCAGAAAGGGTAATATTAAACTAAATGCTAATTAATAACTTGGTCAGCTTTAAAGCAGCCTGCAGTCAGCACTCCATGTGGGAGTTTAAAAGCATCAAGACTCATCTAGTAAGAACCAAATCATGGCCTGAATAGCAGCTGTAACAATCTGAACAGCTGAAGAAGAACGGGATCAAGAGCCAACATCAAAACGCATCCTTTCTTTGGAGTTTATGCTATTTTGTCGAGCCTCTTTCGACCCGCAGTTTGCCCTGAGTCAGACATGAGCGCATTTGATCCTGACTGACACTGAAGTTTTTCATGTCTCTGCCGTCTGCTGGGCTATGATGCAACACGGCAGCTCGTCAACCAAAAAAATGTTAACTAGTGGCATCTCCATATTACCCTGTCACATCTGATTCTCTGGGTCACAGCTTTTCTCCACTCACTGTTTTTCTCTCTCACTCAGTCTATTGTTTGGCTTTCCATGTTTTTTTCCTTCCTGGTTTCAGTGTGCTGTCATTTCACACATATTTCCTTGCCAAGCACGCCGTGAACTCCCAATAACTGCGATCTGTCTTCTGAAGAGTCTTGCCATGTCGAGTTTAAGGGTCTAGAATGCAATCCACGTCAAAGCATGTAACTGCTGAACCACCCGACAGGCGTGTAGAACAGTGTGTGTCTGATGTGTCATTCAGTGCTAAAATGTCAGAGTGATGTTAACACTCTGTCCATCTCTCATCTCTGATACACTTTGTCCCCTCTCTTGCGTTAGGATACTTAAGGGACACTTTATCTCAGGCTTGGAGCCAGCATCTTTTTACTCCCGATTCTTACTGATTCTGTATTCAGGTATTTAAATCAACATCACAGGAAGCTTCAGGATGAGTATTTATTAGAATATAAACAAAACAGGAGCCAAGCTGGCTGACCCATTCTGTTGTCAACATGTAAAAAAATAATCACAGGTGTTGCTGTGAGGGAGCCTGAGCAGCAGAAACCTCATTATGTGTTCCAGCTTGGCTAATCCTTTTTGACCCTGCAGAGAAAAAACAGAAAAGGAATTTTCTCTTTTCCCTCCTGCCATGTTACATCTACAATTTAATTTACCTAAATGCTTTCTGAGGGCTATGATATCAGATGAAAACCGAATTACAGGATGCAATCCAGTAAACCACCCACTGGCATCTTGCAAAGACATTTTCGGACCTAAAACCCATTAAATGAAGATTTTAAATTTAATAACTTTGAATGGATATCCATCAGAAACAACAACAACAACAAATACACTCAGCTCCACCACAACTCATGTGTAGTGTTTGTTGGAAATGACATGGCTTCTTGATACACGCACAGATGTACAGGATTGCTTCCATCAATCTGTGGTGACGTGTGAGTACAGTCAGGCTGTCATGAACTACTAATCCAAAAAATGTCCACCCACTGTAATTCCCTCATATCACTAATATGAACAGCTGTTCTCTCAGTATTTGCTTGATGCTCTTCAGATTGTCACTCCACAGGTGGGCTGGTGGATACAGTGTGCTCTGAATAGACAGGCCTTACTGTAATACATTGCACACTTTTTGTTTGTCCAAGTCATCAATGGAGAATCCTAGTCCTCAGTCTGACTCAAGTCCTCACTGCTTCTATCATTATTTATATTCATAAAGATGAGTGCTGTTTCTGTACACTCTTTAATGTGTAGGAAACCCATTCATTAACATTATATTTGCACTCATAGATTCTGATGTGGTGGGATCACTGCAGGTGTAAGCTGAAAAATACCTCCATCCAACCTGCTCACTTACTTTTCGGGGTACATGAAAAGTTTGAGGTTGTCCCCGTCTTCTCCTTGAAGATTTTGTCACAGACCGAACATGCTGTGCTGCTCTTGCTTGCATTTGTTGTAAAATCTTTGAAAGCAAAACCCACGATTCTTGGCGTCTCTTTAGACATCCTTGCAGGAGCTGTTGCTGAACAAGACGGCATGTGAATACACTACTTTTTTCTAAATAACAGCATGGGGTTGTGTTCCAATTTGTTCCTTACAAATATTTGTGGAAATATGACAACAACCAACCATCATTCACTTGTTTGTTATACCTTGTCTGGGACACATTCACATTTATACACAAGATGTTGGGCTGCAATGTGCTCATGAACAGTAAACCCTTTGCTTTCACATATTTAAATGACTTGTAATTAAGCCCCAGCAGCTCTGAATGGAAACGTGGTTTTGCAGTAATGCATAATTCTGACCTCTTTTTCAAAATTAAAGCTGTTCGTTTGCATCTTCCTGGGAGCAAAATTGGCCCTCAAAAAATATTATTTCTATCATTCAGCTTAAGTAGAAGACAGAGTACAGATGTACTGTAGTTTGTAGAATAAAATCTCAATAAGTATGTCATGATTTCCCCCACAAAATCAATTTTACTTTATATTCTCAGTATTTGCAGAGCTTGTTAAAGAATGATTTCAAAATTCATGTTATCTGTGCTCACTGTGAGTACATAGATGGAAAGTGAATAGATAAGATACCAGATAAAGAATACATTTAGAACATATCAGCTGGTAAAAAAGAGGAGTTCACAATTAGCACAATGAAAGACAAAACAATAGAGTCCTAACACTGAATAGTGGTGTGTCCTCCTCCACTCACTTCAGAATACAGCACACTAAGTGGCATGATTACTAATACTGTAATACTGTCCCTGATGCTGAGTGAGATTCATAGTTATCACTGGGTACCTGAGGTTAGTCACTAGTTATTGTCTTGCATCAGTCATATGTCGGATTTCAAAGAACTGGTTTGTCATGGTTTGTTACACCTACATGTGATACACATCAGGAAACTGATGCATTGTTCAGACCAATTTAATACATTTGGGCCATCAGTGCTCTCATGAAGCCAGATTGAAACCAGTAGTTCTTTATTCAAATTCTATTGTCCACTGGTTGTGCTTTCTTGATTATTTTTAGTTTTTCTTCTTTTTGTAACATTCTTCATTTAAGGATATAACTCAGATTAAGACTAATGCACTTTCAACACATTCATCAGCGACACTGGAAATGTGTTTGTTCACTTGCTTAAAGAGTTAATTTTATAGCTTCAAAGCAGTTTTATGTGTCTTTCCCATACTTCAAATCTCATTACAGCAAACAGCAGTTTGACACAGAAGAAACATTAAGTCCTATCAACACCATGCATTTTTCCTCAGGACTTTAAATACCAAAGTTCTGTCACAGTGTTTCAAACAGATGAAAAAGGGGGCACTTGGTCCTGGTCTGGTCTCATGACTGGATGTTTGCAGCCCTTATGGGATAAAGCAATGTGTGTAAATGTACAACACTCCTCTTTTTCAATTAAGAAAAACACACAAGATAATCATTACATTACTCTCTTTTGTAGTCACCACAGTTCACAAAAGCTTTGCAGTATGATTTACTGCTCTCTGCACCCACTTTAGGATAGTGTGTTTTTCTGCATTTTGCCAAAAATCCTTCCCCTCTAGAGTGTTTCTGGGGCTGCTGCTGAGTCTGTACTTTGATCTCTCTCCAGAAAATAACATTGCAGTGTCTGTAGATTATTTTTGCTGTCACTGGTCTTAAAAGCATTAAACCCATCCTCACATTATAAAGAATACTAGTTATCTATTGTAATCAATGTATAAGGCCTTGTATAGTTCCACAGAGCATTTACATAGATTGAGCTATTTCTTAGAATAAATACCCTTTTTGTTTTTATACTGTTGTCTAATGAGTTCCAGGATTTTGTCTATTCAAGTGCTATAATTAACTTACCTGTCTTGACTTTATTATCTTTCTTTTATTTCCCTGAATGCCTCTCAGACACTCTCCTGAACCAGAGCTTCTTAACAGTTCAAACATCAGAGTTTTCATCTCCTCTGAATGAGGCATAGACTTTTGTAACGAAAGTCATAAATACTTGCCGTAGAATGAACTGTGCTCTCTTAAGGCTGATTTATACTTCTGCGTTGAATCAACGGCGTACCCTACGCCGGGGGTCCGCGTAGCTCCCGTACCTACGCCGAGGCCTACGCACGTAGCTGACGTGCACCTCCTCCAAAATGTAACTCCACGTAGAGCCGACGCGGACCGCAAGCTCTGTGATTGGTCCGCTAGGCGGCTTTGTCTTTCCCGCATTTACAGCACTTCCGGGATCCCGGACATCGGCCGCACATCGGCCGTGTATTTCATCTCCTCCTCTCTATTCTTCATGTAATCATGTCTGTATGATAAACAGCAACATGTATCAGCTGTAGATTAACATAACATGCTCTGAATCGATGTGGAAAAGTAAACAGAGATCGTAACGGGACCGGAAGCAGGCAGCCGGCTATCAGAGAGACCACACTGCCCTCAAGCGTTTCGGCGGAGAATTGCTGCGCGACACGGACACATCGACGCACAAGTATGTGGTGCTCATGTCTGCGTCAGCCCCTGCTGCGTAGGGGAGATGCAGAAGTATAAATCAGCCTTTAGTGTACAAAACCTGCCTTGTAGCAGCTGTATGACATTGTTGTACAAACAGGAATCTTTCTCCGCTCAGAGGGGTCTCTCCCTGTTAGGCCGTGTAACCTTTGGCCTTTTCTTCACATCTGAGGGACATGAAATCCTGATGTGTGTCGCTAATGTCTGACATCAAAGGTTGACATTTTTCTGTAGCTATGTCGACATTGCTTTGTGTCATGTTCGATGTCATTTTGTCAGCCCTTCTGGTCCCATGTCAAGAGAAATACTGTTCCTGAAAGAGCACGGAATACAAGGAACACAAGGTATCAAGGCGTCAAGGCGTAGTCCGTTGGAATGAACAATCTCATACTGCTAATTTATTTTTCACAGTTATATTTTACAGAACAGCTGTGTTCCTTATTTTAAACTTCTACCTAACTACAAATTCATTCATATTTTGCACGATTTGTGTCAAGTTGGTTTTAGCATGACAGATGTTTCCCACTATATTACTAAAATGTCTAGTCCTTTCCTCAAGACACAGGAGCTGTCATCAACATTTTGCAGCTTGGCTTATCTGGTACTGAGAATCATTTCCTCTTCATGTTGACGTTTTGTGTCTGAAGAATATGTTTTATTTTGCTAACTGATCGTATGTAAACCTCACTCAATAAGTAAGGGTGGCATGCACCTGGTTTAAAAGATCATCCTGGGTCATTTTCTATGGTGCATTCAGGTACGCACAAAGTAAGATGAATGTCTGCAACCTCTCTTTTATCAAGACTAGTAGAGCTGTGTTGTTGGTTTGAACTTTATCTCCCTTGTGTGCTTACACTAAGACTCAGCCACTGGTTGTCTCCCAAGTGTTTAGAAAGGTTAATCAGTTAAAGAGCCAATTAACCAGAGGTCAGTGAACCCTTCCATGATCCATGATCTGTGTGGTTTGTCTTCTTTCCCCATTCTTTCCTGTCTTTTTGGTTCCTCTTTCACTTCCTCCATCTCAGTCTGTTTGTGTCCATCCACTTCTCCATCTGCTGCTCCACATCCATCTGTGTCTCTGTGTCCTTTACCCAGCATGCACTTAGGGTATGCATCACTTGCCTGTCAAGCCTTTGCAGTCAATTATCCAGCTCTCCCAAAGAGCTAATCTTAATGTTTACCCTGGCATTGATTAGCCAATAGCAGACAGGTGGTCATTGATTAAACCACCAATTGTATTGCTCCCTCGAGAAATGGTCTTAGGCACAGTTGCAAGTCACACATAATTCACAAGTATACAGGAAGAGAGACGGGCAGACACGTGCAGACAGGCTGACAGCTGCTAACATAGATCACAATAAAAAGGAAGGCACAGAAAATGCAAACACAAAATGTCCTGTAATATAATAACCATGATCACATTACGTCGTTTTATTATGATATTTTGTTACGCTTCCTTATTACTATGCCAACAAAATCACATTTAGGCCTTGTATCAAATGCATTTAAACTTGCTGGCACCTGTGTATGCATGGTAAGCAGACGCACAAATACACATTTGCAACTCCACACAGAGACTTGCAGGCAGAAATAGGATGTACACACACAAACACACACGCAGACTAGGACAGAAAGCAGCATGCTAAACATCAGGCCTGTTTCATTAAATCAGATGAGATTTAGATGACATGTTATCGATTCTAATCATACTCTGTGGCTCTGAAATATTTTATCGGGACAATATACCCAACACACTTCCAATGTGTGTGCTTGTATGTGTCTGCAGGTGCACTTGTATTACTGATGTTATGGGGACTTGGATCTGTTTTTTTCAAAGCATCCAAATTTAGGGTGAAGAATTGCTGTTATGTTTATTTTACATTTAAGCAAAATCTCAAAAAATGTTGTGTCAAATTGATTTCATCTGAATTGAAATGACGCTATTCTGTGTGTTTGTATGTGTGTGCGAGTGCACTTGTATTTCTCACATTATGGGGACTTATATCCGATTTTCCTCTGAGGGGACCTAACTTTTTTTTGGGATGATATCCAAGTTCCTGTATGAAACCTTCAAATTAAGGGTGAAGATTTAGTTTAGTCATAGGTTTACAGTTAGGCTTAGTCTCCAAGAAATCAATGTAAGTCAGTGTAACGTTATCTGAATTGAAGGACCACAATTTTGTGAACAAATGTGTGTGTGTGTGTGTGTGTGTGTGAGACAGTTATTAAACAGGCTTTGTCCTATTCTGCTGCTCAGGAAATGAACCTGACATTACACATCTATCAGGACCACTATCCCTTCCCTTATCTCTCCTCTCTTCTTGTTTTTACCGCCTCCTGTTGTCTCTCTATCTGTCACGCTGTTTCTCAGAGTTTTGCTTCACAGTGACTCACTTTCTCCATTCTTCTCCCTTCTGCCATTTCGATCTTAGTTTTTTTTCTGCCTGATATGCCTCATTCCCCCTCGTTCTCTCACCATATTCCTCTTCCTCTTCCAGGCTATTTTTCTGCATATGTTTCATCTTTTCTCATTACCCATTACATTTTGTGTCTTCTCCTCCCAACTGTTCCATATTTCCTCTGCACTGTTTTCACCCCTCTCCTCTTTTTACTTCCTCCATCTCACAGTGGTTCCTCTATCAATCTCTTCATCTGCTCCTTTCAATCGTTCTCTCTTGCTCCATTCTTTTTCTCTGACTTATCTTTTAAACAACCTAGTCACCTGGTTGAGCCATTCATCCGGGGTGCATTCATGTGCACTTAATTAAACAAATGCATTGTCATTCTTTTGATCCTTGTTTTCTCAAAGTCTGCTCACAGCATCTTGAAAATGCTCCATATTGTTTAAATGATTTTACATTTACTCCAAAGTTCTTCTCCTGCTTCAGCTTCAGGGTCAAACATAAATGATCTCATAGGTATTATCGCCTCTCAGGAGGACTATTGTATTCTGTGTCTTTCTGGGTTTAACTTACTGTTTTCAAGTAGAAATAGCATCAAGCAGCTAATGCAGGACAGATGCAAAATGTACATGCAGAGTTTAATGGTTCATTTGATGATAATGCTGCAACAGCTGTTTTGTAAACTGTTGTCGGAGGTTGAAATGAGCTGAAACGCACCACAGTGTGTTGGAGAATATATTATAAGCTGGGTATGAAAAACAGACGATCTGAGTTTTTAATATCTTTCGACAGCTATTAATGGATCAAACCTCCTTTTATAGATATTAGCCCGTGTAAAGTGTGTACATTAAACAATTTACTCCTTCACAGCCTTTTCTTTGCTTTTAGAGTCAGTCTCTGTGCTGTGTCACATCTTGTCAGGTAAACTGAAAGCTGTCAAAAAACATATTCTGAAATGATTCCAGGAGGGTTGCTTCAAATCAAAATCAGACTATGCTCATCAACTATGTGTTCAAGAAATTTGTTTTGGTGCAGGTGGCAAGAAAGCAAAGCAAATTGAAACGCATAACAGAATTGAAGCAGGGAAATAAGATGAAGTAGTCGAGGGGTGAGCACAAGCTTACTAAATATGGTAAATATTCAAAAGAATATCTTATATGAAGAAAAAACGATCAACGAAGCACAAGTAGGTTTATAAGACACGTTAGGTCTGTGACTTATCTTAAATTTGCAGAGATACTGGTGAGTGTATGGAGGTGAAATTAGAAATACTGTAGAGAATAAAAAGGGACACCAGGTGTTAAAATCCACACTCGCTGTCTTTTATAATCAGTCACAAATCAGGATATCTCTGGAGGAAGAAGAGAGAGGTGAGGCTGATGTATTTTAGACTCTGTATACACAGTGTCATTGAGTGTGTCTCTAATAAATAAGGAAGAAAGTGCAGCTCCTGGAAGATTTTATTTCTCTAAGTAGCTCTCATGGTAAAAAGATTTAAGTCTCCTAATGTAAAGTAAAAGCATGCTTTCAAGCTGTCGGCATAATCCAGGAACAACTTTACACTATTTATTTACTGACTACAAAAAATATTACAAACAGCTTTCTGTTTTTATTGGAGCACATTTCACACCGAGTAGACTACCATACACGTGGAGGTGAGAAACTATTTTGTGCAACTCTTTGCCATTTTCGACACCTTATCCATCCAATTATTCAGAGTGTGTTAACATACAAGAAAGCTGAAAACTTTTAGTTCACTTGGACGTCATTAAGTCAAAAAGAAACCATGTTGCATTTCTCACTCCTGGCAGCACTGTTCGAGGGCGTGTTTTGGTACTATTATTATTAACGTGCAAAAATAAACTGTCAACACACAAGAAATGTGAAATTGCGGTCTTACTTCATGTGTTTAATTGTATGTGCCTTAACCATCTACTTTTTAGTTTTTACCTCAAAAGAACATCTGCATTATACATAAGATTCACCGCTATGTCGTCACTTAACTATAGCGAGGGACAAAAAAGAACACACCATTAAATTACAATATATTTAATGCTTGAGTTTCATGCTGTATCATTTAACAAAGATGTCTCTCAGCTGTTACTGAAATATGAATATGACTTGTCAGTAGTTCAGAAGGTAAAGCTTCTATACATTACTCTTTTTGTAGCCTTCTGTCTGCTTTCTGCAGGTTTTAGGGAGTTCTAGCTCATTGTTTGTCCTGGTTTACCCTAATGGTTCTCACAGTGTTTTTTCCTACTGCAGCCAGCAGCTGTTTACAGAGAATAAGCTTTAAAACCTATACCCTAACTGACTGAGCACCAATCAGCAGACAGACACAGTTGGAAAAGTTAGGGGTAGCCTATATTTAGAATGAAGGAAAATATATTTCCCTCATGTCTTGGTGAAGACCAAAAACAGAGGAAATAGAGAGATTTTTCACATTTTGGTGCTTCATCTTATGGGCACAACTTGTTTCAGCTGCGCACTAGTTGATGAAAAAAAGATATTGGAGGTTTATGAACATGACGGAGTGGTGTGCTGTAAAAAGCATTTCTTCATATTGTCTTCAGAACAGTATTCAGATGGACTCTTTCACTCCATCAATCTCACTGCTGGTTAACCGATCAACTTTTTCACTTGCTAATGAGATGCCTATTTTATCCAGCTCCATCTTTAACTTTAGATTTGCTCACTGCGTGGGTTGATGTGTGTATTTGTGTGTGTGTATGTGGGGTACACTTTAGTGTCACCATCAGACCCCCGCAGACCAACTCCAATTTATAGCACAGACACACAGAGGTGGTCCTCTTTAACGACCAGAGCCACCACGCAGTCTCTTCATTAGCCTTTGGACCCCTTCAGCCATACCATGGATATCATTAAAATAGCTGTGGCATTTAGCAGACACACAGACACATGCACATGCACAGAAACACACCATTCCTGTGTCATTACCATTAACATCCTGCACTGGAACACACTTCCCAGCAAGACACAGACACAGAGAGATAGAGACACAGATAGAAAGAGAGAGAGAGAGAGAGAGAGAGAGAGAGAGAGAGAGAGAGAGAGAGAGAGGAGGGAGAGAGAGAGAGAGAGATTTCAAGGCAAGAAATAGAAAGAGTGGGTGGAAGACACGGAGAGACTGAAGCGAAAAAGAATACAAAAAAATAAAAACATTCTCAGATTGCTGCAGAAACACGGATAAGACAGACTTATCTAGATAATGAGACTGACGGACGAGGTGATGGAGAGACAGAAAGGAGAATGAGTGAAGTGCATTGTGCAGTTCTTATCCTTCTTTCCATCAGGTTGCTGTTTTGTCCTGATGCTGTTTATCACCGTGGCAACTGTCACTTAGACGTGTCGATGTGGGGGCGATAGGAAATGAAGCTGTGTTATTAAAGACAGGAAGCAGAAATTGTAGGGCAGCAGCCGCTGCTGCCGTTGAATCCAGACCAGAATAATAGACGTCAGTGTTTAATGATCATCCACCGTGGACAGCATATTCTGATTTCTCTGCCACCCTTTATCAGCCAGCATGGAGATTATTCAGCTTTCATTTTTTATTACACCCCATTAATTATTTTTGAATTAGAGCAGGCCTTTAATAAATGCGTCATGTGAGATAGTTTATTTTTAAATTACTCTTTTTTTGTCATCAAGGAGGGAGGAACACAACAGAGAGGGAAAGAAGAAGGTGATATGTGAGGTGCAACAACAAGTGTGTGTCAGTGAGTGTGAGTGTGTGTGTGTGTGTGTGTGTGTGTGTGTGTGTGTGTGTGTGTGTGTGTGTGTGTGTGTGTATGAAAGTAGGAGGGATTGGAATAGTTCCTCAAGTCAAAAGCATTATTTTGGCGGGGCACAAACAAGTGACGCATAATTCAATCACGATGAAAAATGTTGTTCAATAATTAAAATGTCCACAAAATACATCATCACACATGATATAGAGACAATCTGAATGATCCTTCGCCTCAGGCAATTTCTGTAAACATGGTTTTTCATCACCACCTCTCCTTCCCTCTGTCTGTCGATCTATCAATGCTGCTTTCGTGCTTATGCCTGTGTGTATGTATTTTGTGTGTGTAAATGTGTGTGCATGACAAGTGTGAGCTCTGAGTGGGTGTGCATGTGGAGGTTTCTGCCATTCTCCTTTTTTTGCCCTTTATGAGTTAGCGAGCACTTTTTCATTATGAGATTCTTTTCAGTGCCTCATGTCAAAGATCATAAACTCGCCCACACACACACACACGCACGCACATGCACATGCACGCACGCACACACACACACACATAACACACATAGCTACTGCGCATATATGCTGAGAGGAAGGGTTGTGAGGAGCTGTTTGAGTCTTCTTGTGTGTAGGTGTGTGGGTCTATTTTCAGTCTGAGTACAGAAAGTTCCAGTGTCTTGTAGAAGTTTCTTCATCCTCAGCAAGTCAGCAAGGATCATTCCTCCATTTGTGTGTGCAGGTGTGTGTGTGTTGGTGTGTTTTAAGGAAAGGAAAATGAGAGACAGATAGGAGATGTTGATGGAGAGAGATGTTGACAGTTTTCCTGACCTTGAATTGAATGCTTTCCCTGACTGTTTCCAGGCAGGTTCATATGCTGAAAAGGAGAGAGGGATGACATAAACAGCTGTAAATGCAGAGGTGTGGTATTTAGAAATAACGACATACTTCTTAATGAATAAACTTTTGATAAAGTATGATTCCACCAGTTTACATGTTCAGAAAAACAAGTCACACTCAGTGTCATCATACAAAGACTGAGAGTTTGCCCTCAGGTAATGTTACTCAATGGCTTTGCGTCTGTTTTCAACTTCAAAATTATACTGAATATAATTAGTTTATGCTTTTACTCCTCTACCGTTTGCCTGAATAGTTCTACTTTATTTGATACTGTTTCTGCTCAAACATCAAACAAAAGTTACCACATTAATTTGTTCCTTCCACTCATGACGTGATATGTAATTCTAAATGGCCGTGAAGAGACCACAGCTAGAGAGAAGAATACAACAGGATGTAGCAAAAGTTTGTGAATTATGAAGTGTGTATTAAGCTCTTATACTGTGTGTTTTTGTGAGCCTGAATGTGTGCATGCGTGTCTTTGCCATCCTTTGATACTCTTTGAGTGACACTTCTAGTCCAGCGGTAAAACCTGTCGTCCCCTCTGGGAAGCAGCATGTGAGAGAAGCCCTCTCCATCGCTGACTCTCTCACCTTTTTCTTTCTCTACTGACTTAACACTGACACAGTGTGGATAAACAAGAAAGAGTAACGAGTGTAAAAGAAGTCAATGGAGGAAGTGTCATTTATGTAAATATGTGTGCAGATGAGAAAGAGGGGAGGCAGGTAAAAACAAGAAGGTTTAATGGCCTCAATTTTCAATGTTGCAGCTCTCTGGGAAGTAAACAGCTCAGCAGCGACACAAACATTTCCATGGTGCAGTTTCATAATTTATCAAAATAAAAGTAAATTCATAAATAAACAAGCTCACTGACTGATGCCATATTTTTTTATTTCCATCAGTAGAAATATTACTAAATATATATCAGCAACTTGGATGTCTCAAAATGTTCACGTGATTTGATGTAAATCTATGATCATTTACAACTTTTCCCCTGTTATCCCTGCTAAAAGATCTTGTCTGTTGTCTGTTTGGTAGTTTCAGCTACATCCAACCTTGACAATACTGAAGAGGCAACTATTTGTCTCTGTGTTTAAACACACACTGTCTGTCTGTTGTCTGTTTGCTACACAGCTGTCGAGGGACTCTTTCTGAAAATAGGATTCAGACAATTTTCTCAAACTGTCACCGCAGCAGCTCCACAATCATACTGGTGGAAGTGAAGAAGCCGGTGATGGCTCCAGGCAAAATGTGTACTCTGCTCTATAAAAACTTTGACCCTGTGAGGAAAAGCTTCATTTCATTTAATCTCCAAAGAGGCCTCGGCTGGTGGTGCTTTTTTGACATGAAATTATAGATTACTTTTGACTTGTGCAATCTTATTCTGTGGTTTGATTGCCTGCCTGCAGGGATGCTGAGAGAATGAAACTGTCAGTGGAGTTAAAGCAAAGCAGAATAGTATTTTTTAAAAGTGCTATTATCTAAAGAAAAAAGGTACAGAAGAGCAATTCAAACAATAGATAACAGGAAGCCATGAAAAATAGGGTCCATGGTTACTTCAAATTATTTCCTGTGCATTATGCTGCACTCATGTGCTCTCTAGATATTATCAGTTTCCAAATGGAGAAGCCGTTCTCCTGACTTTGGTGTGTTCATGTGCTTTCAATTCAAAAAGCTGTGTTTAACTTTATCTGACTGTATAATCAAGGTGGAATGTTACAATGTCATTTTTTTTTAGCAGAATGCTAATAAATACTAGAATATTGCTTTATCTAACATAACTGACTTGTTATTAAGAATTAAATGCAATACTGATGTTAATATATAACTTTTCTGATAAGTCAAGGTCACCCAATGTGGACAACATCTCATTGTGTTACCATATTACAAATCATATATGAGCAAAAAGTTGACATGAAATATATGAATTAATAGAATTGTTCTTTTCCTACTGTGCTCCTGTGGAAATGCAAACATTTTGTCAGGTGAATTTAAACTCAGGCAAACATGTTTCCTCTACTCAGGTAACTAAGTAATACTGAACTTTGCATAACTGCGACTGTGTAATATTAGTTCACAGTTCGCTAGCCAATCCCACACACTCTGGCTCCAAATGATGTCACCAGTGCAACATGTCGCTGTCCATTGTGAGGTATATTTTGCAGGCAACATAAACTGGATTTGCTCTTGCTCTTCAGTTGCACCAGGTCATTCTTTGTGTACTCAGGCAGTTATCTGCAGACATTTTAATCTCTGGCTGGTGAAGTTATCTTCCTTTGCAGATTTTCTGACTGACTGGAGTTGAAATAAGGTGACAGATGATGACTTTTTCCTGCTTTGTTACTCCCAACCCAGTCCACTTTGTTCTGAATCCACTCCCCTAGAAACCACCTCAAATCCTCTGTTTATCCCTTATTTTCCACCTTAAAGTCAAATCAATTTGAAGATTTTCTGTTTGTTAGTGATGGCATTTCTCTGCAGCTTCAAAGCCCAATAAAAGACTTGCAGCCTCTCACCTAAAACATTTCCCTGCAAGCCATCAATTTGCTTCCCTCTGTCTGCCTGTCTGTCCCGCAGCACCATTCCTCTCTCATCGTCTTTCTGAAGCTCTCACATATCTCTGATGTCTGACTGTTGATCTCTCAAAGATTCTCCTCTGAGCAAACAGCCTTTTGGATAAAATATTTTCAGCTAATGGTTTCTTCAAAGGGAGTATATAACAAGTGAACATGCAATAAATTGTATTATTCCAAGCACTAGTTCAAGTACTACTTGAATGTAATCCTGTCAGTATTGCATGCTGTATTCTATAGTGCCCTAAAAGGTTGCAGTTTTTAAAATGCATACACTTGGCAAACTTGTTGGTGGTAGTATAATTTCAAACCCATTTCAAATGACATCTTGTATGTGTCAAAATACCTCTGACTTTAATGCATTTTCTCTGTTTACTTCCATCAGATAGGTTGTTGACGCCTGGGGGTCATAATTTTCTCCATAATATTTTTGATAATGCAGATAATATGCTCTTGAACGGCTGCAAAAGCAAGACAAACATTGCCTTACTCATGCTGTCCTTCACCTTTCACCCTTCATGGAGCTTAAATATGCAGCAAATAAGAATATTTCAAAACAGTAATAAAAAATCTAATATTACAAGAAATCAATTTGGTCTAATTCTCTGCTTTTGCTCAAAGTACAGAGAGTGAATCTGTGGTGGATTCCGAGCACCTTTTTTTCTGACAGAATATAAGAGTGGTTTCAGACTCTGGGGGTATTAAGGCCTGCCCTGGCCTCACCTTCTGTCACCTCATTTTTTATTCAACTGGAAATCCCTGAAGATATCTGTGTGTATTACACAACTAGAAGTACAAAAGTCAGAAGGTTCCACTCAAACAGACAGTGAGATAGAGAGGTTATTGTAGGTTTCTATAAGATGTGATTAGATGTAAACTACTGCTCTTTCTTCAAAGTGATGCTAATTCACCATAAAAGTACTCCTCTGTGTTAAGTGTACAGTGATCGTCATCACTGACAACCCTGAGAGGAAAAAAGTAAGAGGATTATAGGTCAACATGGATGTCAGCTTTGTATTCGTATAAACTTTATTCTGATAAAATGCCTTGTCTCTTCTTTAGATTTCCATCTCCGAGTTCACTCAAATAAATGTCAACTGATATTCTTGTCCAATGTTTCCTTTCAACATATAAATGTTTCCAAGGACTTGCAGTAAATACCTACTTGTGCTCTTACCATAAAGACAGTAAGATAATACAGTGACAATGTGAAAGAGAGTTGAAGGACCATAGCAGTTTGGTTTAAAGAAAAGACCTTTGAGTAAAACCACCTAACTGTCTGCAAACAGTTTAATTGCCTTCCCAATGTCGTTTCTGAAGACTAGAAAATAAACCCCAGCTTTAAACTCAGCCTCATAGAATCACACTCTTAGAAACTTCATTTAGACTTTAGTGTAAACAGGTTTTATTATTTAAGAAGTGATCTCTCCCTTGTAGCTCTGAAACCTTTCCTTCGAGCCCTGCTCATCAAATCAACAACAGCTCATTGACAGAATCAAATTCAATATGCTAATAAATAGCTGTGTCCCAGTAGCAATGACCTGAGTTTCATGCTAAATTAGAAATTAATTTTCAATCAGCTTCAATTAGGAGCTGATCTTTTATTTGACAAATCCTGTCAAGGACTGGGACTGTGGAAATACGGTGCTGGTTGTATGCTGTAGATATGATGCTTCCTAAATCTCTAATTATAAAAAAGAGCACATCGGCAGCTTTGCTCCATTATGGAAAAGAAATTGGCATGAAGGCTTTGGTTAAAAATATGAGCAATGGGCTCAGCTATATATCCAGCTGAAAGCATTCAAAGATTTGGTTCCAAGCTGTCAGGTCTTGGTGACTTTTTAGGATCAATAGCTTTTAAAACCTCACAGATCTCAGCACTGGAAATAGCACAGAAAAGAAAAGGGTCCCTGAGTGAACTTGAGCTGAATAGAGAGGCAGACGTGATAAAGTGATATGAAATGCGCATTTACGTGTCCAGAGAAGTGTTGAGTTCAATTGGCCACAGGTACATTTGAAGGAGCATTGGAACACGACATTAATTTTACCTGCTTGTACAATTTGTGGGACTGGCCCCTTATTTTATCTTGAGTAACTGTGCAAAAAATAAGGTTACCTTTTGTTAGTGTAGCTCCTCATCAAAAGGAGATTATTAGATAGCTGTTTGGCCAATTAAATGTGTTAAATAATAATTAAAGACAGAAGCAGACACATTTGCCAATTACTATACTCCCTGTTTTCTTTTGAAGCATTTTATTTTGTCTTGTCTTGAAGAAACAAAGGCTGAAGCACCAGAGGAAAGCAAAGCAAAGTAAACCTTCACCACACCAGACATCAGTCAGATTCTCAGTTTGTAGTCTGAACACAAGGACATCGCTTAATTAGATTTATATGGCGTGAAAATGGTTTTCTAGTTTGTTTTGTTCTTCTGCATACAATTACTTTGGATCACTGATGTCGACCAGTTGTTTCTTATCTTGTTATAAAAGGTTGGGTAACCAGAAAGCTGTAGGCCTTCTCTGTGTGTTCACATACAGCTTATAGCAGTGAAACAACATGAATCGCTTATTCTTTGTCAGCAGTAGATTGTTAAATTCAGTCTGGTGTGTCGACTTAAAAGGCAGCCAGTCAGCATTGAAGTAAATGGAGCAAGCTTTGGTACAAGAGGGCTCTTTTAGCCTAATAAAATCAGATTAATGAACAGATATTACATGTTAAAAGGAGCAGTAAATATATTCTCATGTTCACCTTCAGGTTTACTGAGCCTCATCAAAGTAAAATATATGGGTAACTGTGGTACATATAGATGCTATAGAGGCAAATTCCCTTTGAATGGATTGCAGCAACTTGCAGCAAAATGAATTGCGGGTCACTTGCCACCTCTTTCCACTCTGTGTCAAGGTGCAATTAACAAACCATGTAGGGCCAATGACATTACAGCAAAGACATTCCCATAAAGTTTGCACCTGTATTCTCTGCTGCTCTCATGTTGCTTCTTTCTAGTTGCAGATGTGATACATGTTCAGCCATTTATAACCAAGCCTCACCCCTGCAGCCGGTCCAGATAACAAAACAAAACAAAACAAACAAAACAAAAAAAACACCCATTATTCAAAAAGCCAAAGACAATCTCTGGGGAAAGCTGAAGACAGATCAGACACAAGATCAGAATAAAATTTGAAGTAATGTGAAAGACATGTTTATAGACATTTGATTTTCAGGAGTATTTATCATGATGATTTCTGGTAAAATCAAACCATATCACTACTTATAAATAACTCTTTGCACTTAACAACTCTCTGCAGACTGTAAACTATCACATTGTCAGTGTGTGGCTGTGAGTGCTGGTGTGTGTGAATTGTTACCTTTTTTTGCACTAAAGGTAATTTGTAAAGAAAAAAGGAGCCAGTTTTTGCCCCTTTTGGTTGCAAAAATTGGGCTCACTTAAATACAAGCAAACAGCAACAGATCACAGCGATGCAATTTGTTCTGCATTGACGCTTGGGGATCATGTCAGCCTGTGCATGTGCTTTTAAAGAAGAAGATAGTGTCTTTTTATCTCACGTTTATCAGGCATGAAAACTGCACAATCCGATTTTTGATTTGGCCCTGAATCAGCCCCCGCATCTGCCCCTCCTTCGATCGCTCAGTCTCTAGTAACAAGCATATGCCCACACATACTGTACAATATACATATTTGATACATTTGACCTGTTATTTTTATCTTGCAGACCTCCTTAGATATTTATATTCATACATACAGTACACACATTAAATTGGTGAGCGACTTGTCTTTGTAAGTTCTTCTCTTCTGCTCTGTATGCTCCTTCTCATGCAACGTGTTGGAGGATGTGTGCATGTGTTTGCCAGCAAAGCTACGTGTGTGTGTGTGCTGTGTGTATGAGTGTGTGTGTTCTTCACCAGCCCTTGCTGTGGGGGTGTCTGTTATTATTAGCACCTCTGTCGCCATGGAAACTATTTCAGTTACACTAATTGGCTTCATAACATAGTGAGAGTGGGTACGTGTTGAACCGGCAGAGCGATGGAGAAAAATCAAGGCAGGAAAAAAGTAGAGAAAGGGTGAAAAGGACAGTGTACAAGTTAGAGGGCAGGGAGAGGAGAGCTTTCAGGAGAAGAAATAAAAGTAGAAATGCAGAGAAATGTGGGAAAAAAAGGGATGGAAGAGACAGCTGGGAGAAGGAGGATGGAGGCAGAAGAGGAAACCAGGATTTTTGGAAAATGGCACACATATTCCCATGAGGTCCTGCACTCAGGCATCTGTTCTGCAACTGTTTTGTGGAGTATGTACATGTGACCACTTGTGCTGGTGTGTATTATCCCATGCCGTGGAAGAGAGAATAAAGCTGGTCATTTATTTGTCAGAATCTCAGGAGGTTTGGGTCCTTTTGCCTCGATCTCTTTTTGTTAAGAAGCAACTTCTCCACAGTCTGCAGTTTTTCTACGCTGTTCCTCAGTCTGAGTTCTTTTCTGATCCGTGCAAACATTTAACAGCCTCTCAACTGTTTGCAGAATATCTCTTCAACTAAATGAAAGATGCTGCAGGGGGATGTCAGTAAACATTGGATGTGGACAACTTCTCACCAATCACAACACAACCACCTGACACAAGTGTCTGCTAAGAAATCACACCTCGCTTTGCAGATTTAGTCACATCTTGTTTCAGGGCATCTCCATCAGCCAGTGAGAGGGGGCAGCTTATGTCATTTCAAGCCGGCTTTGACAACGGCAACCAAATCCGGGTAATTGAATGTGACACGTGTGCAAAATGCATAGACAGAAGTAAATGGGCGTACTTCAACTCAAAATGACACAAGCGTTTTCTTGTAACACCGGCTGGCTGTGAGCTTGGCACTGACACTCCAGCAGGCTGGTCCATGCATATTGGAGGCACACAGATGGCCTCAGCGCTGAATATGTATGAGGGATCTGACACCAGAACTCAGACAGACAGCATGGAAAAGAAAGAGGAAGAGGAGGACGAGAGAGAGGGAACAGGGGGAGGAGGGCAGATCAATAAAGCGGAACCTCAGGTGGCGATTATATATCAGTAAATACATCTGTTTTTAATAACCTCACAGCATTTCTCTACCCTCTGTATACTTCCCCTCCATACTCTGCCGCCTAAATCCCCAGTCTAACCCTCTGGCTATAGAGAGATGAATTATGAAGCACAAATTAGGTGTGTATGTGTGTGTGTGTATGTGGGGTATACTGTGCTTGTGTTTGTC
This sequence comes from Notolabrus celidotus, assembly GCF_009762535.1. Taxonomy (NCBI): domain Eukaryota; kingdom Metazoa; phylum Chordata; class Actinopteri; order Labriformes; family Labridae; genus Notolabrus; species Notolabrus celidotus. The sequence goes on from NC_048285.1 coordinate 13,431,301, forward strand.
TATGAGCGGGCTGTAGGCCAAGAGTAAGCAAGTGGCACGGTGCAACATTAACTGCCACAGCATCTGTCAGGGCCAAGGATGTGAAGGTATTCCTGAGTGATACACAGTGGTTATAAAAAAAACACTAACACACACAGATATGCAAACAGACACTTGGAAAAACCCACAAGGCTACACATACAGAGAAAAACACACATATTCAGAGAGCAGAGAACATGCAAACAGACATATAGCCACACATGATGAGTATACACTTAGGGGAAACTTAAATAAAAACATCTGCTTTCATGGCGAGAGCACTGTATGTATTCATGTTTGTTCTTAAATGGTGAGTTGGTTTATCTGTCTATCTTTTGTGTGTGTGTGTGTGTGTGTGTGTGTGTGTGTGTGTGTGTGTGTGTGTGTGTGTGTGTGTGTGTGTGTGTGTGTGTGTGTGTGTGTGTGTGTGTGTGTGTGTATTGTTAGGGCTAATGAGGTCTTTAGTCGAGATGGCCTTGACAGCCTGGTGAGGGTAGTCCAGCTTCCCCTCCATTATGCCACATTAAATCAGCATCTCTCTCAGTGGGGGAGAGAGGGCTGAGGAAGAGGAGTTAGGAAGGAACAGGTGGCAGGTGTGAGGAAAGAGGGATGAAGACAGGAAAAAGGAGTGGAGAGGGTTTGTGATATGGAGATTGAAGGAAACTGGACGGATAGTTGACTCTATTACTCGTAGAGTTGTTAATCTGTTCCTTTTTTACGGAACAGGCAGTAGGTTAAATCCTGATAAAGTGAAATCACTCTTAAGGCGCTCCTCTCTTGTATTACAAAGAGATCGATGATAACATTAAGGTAATGAGCTGTAGCAGAAGAATGTACGTCATTAGAATGCTGCAGAGGATGCTTGTTCTTCATGATCAAACAAGTTTTATCCAAGTGCACGTATACTCTTATTGATTTATTTATATGCATTCCTGTTATTGCAAATGTTGAGAAAAAGTTCAACTGATGCATCAGAAAAATGTAATGCTATAAGATAATTAAGATAGGAAATGTGAAAAAGGAAGTGCAACTTCTCTGAAGTAATATTCACAGTATAGTATAAAAAATAAATGAAGGGCATCAGTCAGTAAAGAAACATCCGTCGCTTTTGTTCCATTTCGTGCAGAACAAATGACACAGATTCTGTATTTCTAAAGCACACAAGATTGATACAGTACCTTTCAGGCAGCTCTTGTTGGCACGGTGTGAAAAACAACTTGCAGAGAAACTTGCCTCAGATCTGTAATCCATCACAGAGAGCTTTTAATCAGCTTTATTTTTTTTTTGTCTCAGTTACTTTAGCTTCATATTGAGCGAGCAGGCATGAGGAGGAGTTCTCAAAGCTATTTCTCCTGATAGCGTACACATCCATTGTTTGACATCTATTATTAAAGTGCTACTCAAAACGATAAATGATTGTATGAACTGAATTAATTGTTTGTCTTTCAGAAGTAATTTTTTTAATATTCCATTTATGTCATAGATACTGCAAACAGTACTAACTCTTGAGTGTGTTTTCAATGTTTTCTATAATGTATATCAGCCAGTCTGCTAGATCACACTTCACAAATCATCTGTGTTAATCTATGCTTATAGATAACCTTATTGCTTTAAAGAAAGTCAGATGTCAATTTGCACATGAAAGTCGCCATGCCTTCTTTCAAGTAAACATAGCAGGCTTTGTAGCTGCAGAAATATTATAGTAGACAAATTGAAAAAAGGGATTTCGAATGAATTCAGGAGAGTTCTTTAATGGAAGATATTGAATCTTGAAGCTTTACAAATTTACACAACCTGTCAAACTTCAGCATGCATTACAAGTGTCCCAGTAAGTCATGACAGTGTGACAGTGAGCAAGCCTGCACAGAACCAGGACCCTGAAACTAAAAATGTGAGATGGTACTAAGCCTTCGTCTTACAAGGCTTTTGAAAGGGGCTCAGTGATTTACACTGACACATACTGTATATTTTGGGGGAAATTGTCACTTTAAGTTTCTCCTGAGATAGTGCTCCCTAAATATTTTCTGTGATAGCCCAAGTCTTTGTGAGTTGGTTTCACGGCAGACTGCATAGGACGTGAACGTTGTATCAGTGACATCACCTACTGGCTTCTGAAGAGGCAGAATGTGGAAATGTTATATCCTCCTAACTTTTGATCAATGTTATCACAGGCAAAGAGGTGGAGCTGTAGTGGGCCTTAAGCCTCCAGAAAAGTTGAAGTGTCCATCAACTCACCACGCCCCCAAATATGCTTAATTATGCTTAACTCCAAGCCTTTAAATGATCAAAATGGTTTTGTTATAAAACGTTAAGCCCTTGTACAGTATGTTCGAGCTATAGAGACCAAAAACATTTTTTGTACAAGGCTGTAAACATGTTGATTTCTTCGAGGTTGGGGTTTAACATGGTTCCTAATGTGGATTCCTTGGCTTCTCCTCCAACTGAAAACATGATGAACTACAGTTTTTTGCAATTCCACTCTAGCTTCATTTTTTATCACCAGAGATTTAGTTTCTCGTAGTAAAAGGTGCCGTAATGTAAGGAGCCTTATTGCTGCCTAGAAGTAAAACATTAAAATCGTATGATGTGCTTTGCAGTTGCGTGAAGTATTGTGATTTCTAGTTAATGGTCCAAATGATACAGAACCCCATCAAAAGGATTCCTTAAAGTTCCTTTTTTTTTTTTTTACAGGACTTGACTACCAGCTTTGCCTTCCATCTGCCATCTCTCTTTCTCCCTCATTTCTCTCCTCCTGTCCCCTACAAACCAAGAGAACCATAAAATGGCCCTCCTCAGGGAGTGGCTTGTAATGTCTGTCTGTAAGATTGAAACAGGCAAAGTTTCACCTCCGGCTCGGTTCCCCTGTGACTCCTCATAACAGAGCTGTTGGGCCTCGATTACTTCTGTCCCGTATCTCCCGTCTCCACACCAACAGGGGAGTGAAGCATTTGGTGATATTTCTCTGTCTGGGTCCAGGGATGATAGCCAGGGTCTCTTCTGGGCTTCATTCACTTCCATCCTGACTGATAACACTGTCTCTTTTGTGTGTCTGTGTCACTTGCTCGCTGCAAAAAGCACAACTGGTGGTTCACTGAACTAATTTGCTGATCTGAGTACCAGTGCCTTTCGTTTGTGCACTCTTTTTTCAGCACACTCAAAGACAATCTTGTAGTCTTTTGTTCCATCCTTCACTTCTGTCTTTGAAATCAATTGCGCCTCTTTTACTGTGTCAGTTTGTTTGTTTGCTCTTTTCTTTTGAAGACTCACTTTGCTTGCTTGTTTATTTTTGAGGATCATTTTGTTTTAAGATCACTTTTGGATTCATTAACATTTTGTATTCTCAGTTCAGAGATGTCTTCATTTGACACTTTAATGAGCAGTTACATCAAGATAGGGAGCTGTTTGAATCCTCTTCAACAAAAACCTGTTCATGTTGTGAGGCATTTCTGAAGAGAAGTATACTTTATTCATTTGCTTTTTCTTGCTTGTACTGTCCAAATTCAAATATTGTACATTTATTGGACAGCACTGCATCCCAAACTGTGCCCACCATCTTTACCAAACCATATGTTGATGGCTTGGCTCTTACTTTCAGTTTTCTGTGATATCTTTTGATATTACAAAACATATTTTATTTAATCAATCTATGGCTGTTCATGCACATTGGTACTTGCAAAAAAAATGGCAATGAATCCAAAAACAAAGGCTGGTTTGTTATTGAGGGTTTCCAGAACCTTGATGTTAGGGATGCACTTTTGCTGCCAAACAAATCCATGTGTACAGCTTGTGAATAAAAAGCAGAGGCACATAACACCACATTTGAAACTAGTAATGAGATCATAGACACAATATGCTGCTATACATTCAAGAACCTGTTGGAGTGTCCATCAGAAAGAAATGAACACATCAGAGGAAGTAAAGCACTGACAGGGATGAAAAGGACAGGGGCAAGGAGCTATGACGAGAGATGACTGTAAGAGAAAAAGAGCAGAAAAATAAGGAGTTGGTGGATAAGGGATGCAAGGTGAAGGTGCAGGAGGATAGGTGGGAAAAGACAGAGCATAGAAGATGTAAATTGGCCCACACCTTACCTTTCTTCCCAGTCAGCGGAGTAATAGAGACGAGACAATGGTGCAAAGACAGAAGAAGAAGAAGAAGAAGAAGAAAGGTGGCGGTCTTTGTGTGTGAGAAGAAGTAAGAGATGCCACATGAAAGACAGAGAGGAGACGTAAAAGCTGAGTAGAGACGAAAGAAGTGTCACATCAGGAAACTTCATAGAAAGACAACAAGGATGGGAAACAGAGCTGACACCTGAGTGTTTGTATGCCGGATAAAATATTGAGTATTAGACAGCGACATGCAAAGCTGTGACGCTTGATGGAGAGATGATGTGGGAGGTGACAGGAAAGAGAGACGTAAAGGGGGTCGCTATTACACAACCTTGTTATGTTGTTACTTTCCCCCTGCTTTAACTTGCACAAGCTCTACGGGAGCCCAGAAGTATCGAACAACCAAGTTAAGTATTGATGTGTCTCTGTTGCATGATGATAACAAACCTCCTTTACTAGAGCCGAGGAAGTGAAAGAGGCTGAAAATGTGACTCGAAGGAATTAAAGAAGACAAAGAAAACACTTTATTTGGAACAAGTTTCTCGGGTGATCAATCAGTCGATCAGCTTGTCTTTGCCTGCAGCTGTAGCCAGGTGTCATGTGCTTAAAAAGAAAGAAGAAATAACAAGAAATTAAATGAGAAAGAAATGAAAAATGAGAAAACAAAAGATTCTTCTGAAGTGTTTCTAACAATCTGTCTGAACTCATTCATGCATTAGCAGAGGGTTTATTTAAACATTAAGAGGAACGCCCCCAGAGAACACTTTCATACCCACTCCTGTCTTCCCTACTCTTCTTTTCTTCCTCTCTACCTCCCTCTCCCTCCATCTCCACCCTGTCTCTTTCAGCATTTTAATTATTTATGATTTAATCACAGGGAGCGCTAACAGACGCCACAGCTGCCGCCTGTCACACACACAGACTCACACATACACACCTTAGACACACACATACACACTCTAGTGAGAACATGACTAATGACACTGTGTTGGTTTGCTTTAAATGGCTCCTGTTTTTACACAGTGATTCTTTGCTAATAAGAACCCGAAAAACTAATTCTGTGCTGTAAAAGTAACATCTATCACACCTCAGAGTGACACCCTGATTTGGTTGTGCATACACCTTATTTTACCTTTTTCTTTTTTGATATCTTACCCCTCCATCTCTCAGTAGTATTTCACTGTATGTATGTACACACCTCGTTCTGAAGACACAGTCAACGCTTTGTAAAAGATCTCCTCCAATCACATGAAAACCGCTTACTCAGCTCCAGAAAATTAACACTAATTCATTAGAAATTAAAAGCACCCAAATCTTGTTTCTTCACTTTCCAATTATCCACCCTGATTTGTGTAACCAAGAAACAGTCTTTCTCTGGAGCTGTAAGAAAAGCAGGAAGTTGGCAGGACTGAATCATTTAATACACGATTTATGCATCGTGGCTGAAGGGAAAGTAGAAATTGAAATTGCCTTTCAGGCAATCATTATTCTGTGACACTGAGTGCATAACTTCCTTTTCAACCCGGTCTCTCACAAACCAGATGAAATGTAGGACACACTGTTACCTCACATCTAAAACTTTTTCATTACTCTTTAAACACAGGAAACAGTTCAATTAATTCAAATCATTCTGATTACAGCTGGCTAAAATGTGTTGGAAATAAAGAATCTCTGACTTTTTTACTTGGTATTCAGTGAAGGTAGGAGAGGAGGAGGATGGAAGGGATAGGTAGAGGCTATGTTGTCCCCTCTGGGATGAGAATGACTGTTTAATTCAGGTCATCAAAGTCAAAGTCAAAGTCAGACTGAGAAAAAAATATCAGGGTTAAAGGTCAGAAGAAGAAAAAACAGAGGAGATGTTGTGTTTTTTCTGTTTGTAGTCCCTTCTTTGAGAGTTAATTCTTAAAACAGACCTTTTAAAAAAACACGACATAATGAACGATCAAATTAATTTTGAAATCAACAATTAGCAGCTCAGTTTGATCGACAAACAAGTAATTGATTTTCCTAGTAAGACACTTATGATACTGTCTGTTGCTGAAGACACATACACTCACACACACACACACACACACACACACACACACACACACACACACACACACACACACACACACTCACACTCACACACGTACACACTGACTCTCTCACAATGCAAGAAATAGAGATGTCAGAGAAACTCAAAAAAAGATCAATTCTGACATTTATCTGTCGTGTGTTTCATGAAGAAATATCCACATCTCCATACTACTAGGTCTCCATTTGTATGGAAACATACGAATGCATGTGTGTGAGTGTGTGCGAGCGATTATATTTAGACACATCGACATGCCTTCACTGGCAATCCTCTTCTGCGTTTCCATGGAAATGACAGAGGCAAATTGTCAGTTTGCACTAGAAAAGAGGAGTAAGTGACGCACAGCTTTGATGTCTTTGTGTGTGAGTATGAGTGTGTGTCTGTGTGTGTGAGGGTGCAACTTCATTAATACCTCTAGCTGTGTGTAGATGAATGGGTCAAAGAGGCTCTGGTGGGATGATCTGTGTTTGTTTTAGTTATTGAGGCTGATAAAAACAATATTAGTGGCACGGCTCCCTCAGCCTCGGCCTCTCACCGTCTCTGCGCGTGTTTGACCAGGAAATTAAATCTTTCATGCTTTCAGACGGCACTGAGCCGTTTGATCTCCCCCATTGTCTTTGCCAACGTTATTGACCCTCTTCTACCTGCCAATCTCTCTCCCTTTTTGGCACCTCAACACCTCCCCTCCTCTGTTATCTCTCTGTGTCTCTCGCTCTGCCTTTCAGTGCGTCTGTCCACCCCTCACTGGGCCACCACAGGGAGCTGCAGCTGCTTTGCGAGGAAGCAAAAAAAGACGGATGATGAGATTTCGCTGAGGTTCATTTAGTTGCTTTACGGGGGCCATGTGCTTTTGGAAAGAAGTTAAATGAACCTGAAATGCTGCAGATGTAAAGTTTTGGTTCTAAAACTTTAAAGACGTATGTGCAGCTGTCAATATGAAGAGTTTGTTTGAGAAAGTTTGTGGAATATTATTTTTTCACTTTAGATAAGTTTCTATATCAGTTCACTGATGATCTGTCCAGACTGAACTATTTTAATGACTCAGGGGGAGAAGAGGAAATTGGGTGGAAGTTTGTTGATTTATTGACTTTCTATCTATGACTACCAGCAGCTCAGAGTTTCCACCTACTCTGTAAAATATCTCAAGATTTCATTAATGATTAATCTAAAACTTTGTACTAATATTCATTGTTCCCAACGGATGTATCTTAATCTTAATTACTTTGCTGGTCCCCTGATGTTTCCTCATTCACCGTGTAGGGGTGACTTTTAAGATTACAATTCATGATTCATCACTGTCCACTTTCTGTGATTATGGGCCGTCATTCGAGCAGCATCACTGACACACTTATCATCTTAAAGTCCTGTTGTAGTCGACCTGGATCACTTATTTTGCTGTGTGTAGCCTACATCCATAATCGATGATGAGTATTTCTGATCACAAACTTTAAATGGTCGGGAGTCAGTATATGATGTTTTATTTTAAAATTGGTGGATGTTGCATGAGATCCTCGTACCTGACTTCCTATCCAGGTCGTTCTTTTCTGTGCATATTGACTCGTCCTGAGAGCTTTGTGGACCCTAGAGCATTGACTAGAATGGGAACATATCGGCTGTGCACTGCGCAGCCATAACGCAACGCAATGCATGTGGACTTTGGACTTTAGCCAGACATAGACTCTGTGATCCTGAGTTTAATGGGTTAATTAAATTATGTTTTCAGAGTGTGTTCTTATTTAACATGAGTTGGTTGGTCGGATGTTAAAGCTCCATTGAAACAATGAGGAGGTTTGTAGCTTCAGTAAATCCCTTACTAGCAAATATTATCGTGCAAACATTCAGAACTGAGATGGTGATCGTGGTTGAAAAACTAAATACTGCTGCACATTTGTATTTTAGCACTGTCACTGTGAGCATCAACAGTAACAGACTAAGCCAAACCACCAGTCCCTGATATACAACTCCAGCCCTTTTTCAGACATTTACAATATTTAAATAAAGCTAGTAGCATCACTCTAGGCAACATAAACAACACTAGGACTAGGAAATTGCTTGACAGAGTATGTGCATTAGTTTAGAGGGAAATTACAATGTAATTATTTTGTCAGATTCTTAATTGCCTGCTAACCTCGGGGTGCATTGTTCACTGTTCCATAATGATACATGCTGACACTGATCAAAGTGAAAGTAAAACTGCAGCCTGCAGTGAATTGTGGGGACGAGATCAGCACAGTCCTCTTCAAACAAAGGGCATGTAGGCGTAAAAGTACATCAGCAGCAGCAGATAAAAACTCCGCCCCACAACAAGAAGAGAACAGGCGGGTAAGATGGGTAAAGCAAATCTTCTGGAACGACGAGAAAACAGAACCTCTACATCTCCCTCCTCTCCCCTCTCTATCCGTTTTTTGACGTCAGTCCTTCTGCGACCAGTGTTAAAGATTAGTCTTTAGCTGCTCATGCTTATACCTGAGGCACTGAATAAAGATACTGGAATAAATATTGAAATAGTTGTGAGAGGGAGGTCAGGAAGCAGAGATATACCCTGAACTTTGTGCTTTGCTTGAGGGCGGCCTTGGGGAGAGTGAAAATGTTCTGTCTTTGTGTAAATGTGTGCGTGAGGGTTCTTGCTGAAAGTCAAAGATGTGTCATTGCCTTGGGGCATAAAGTGAAGAACAAGCTCAGTGTCCGGCTCTGATGTGGAGAGGTGGTCTGAATAGTCAGCCAGGGCTGGTCTGCTGCAGCATCAGTGCTGAAACAGTGTGAGCATGTGTGCAAACTGAGCTGTTATTCCCCTCATCATGTTTTATTGTATTTTGCCTCATCTGGGTGTTTTTCTGTGTCGATCAGTGTGAGTGGCGATGAGTGGGCGCATGAAAGGCCGAGAGAGGAGCAGAGAGAAGAGAGAGAGCGTCAGGGCTGATGTTCATGGTCAGCACACAAGATTCACTCGAAAACTCTGTTCAAAGTTTGGATAGAGTGCCTACACACACACAGACAAACACGCAGTCTCACACACAAACACAGTCTCTCTCTCAAACACACACACACACACACACACACACACACACACACACACACACACACACTAACACACACACACACACACACACACACACACACACACACACACACACACACACACACACTGTGTTCGATTTATGTTATTATCCTACATGGTGATGAGGGAGGAATGTGATGTCCTTAAACCATACGCTCAGTAATGTACGTAATAGTGGATGTTCTGCTACTTAATCCAATAATAACAAACAGCCAATTCTAACATTTTTATGAAAAACACTCACACAGACAACACACAGAGTAAAGCATTTGAAAGCACTCTCTTTAAAACTCTCACTGCTACTTGAAAAACCAACAGTTGTCTCCGACAATTTGGGAAACATGAATGTTGCACTCCTGTGTCACGCAAAGCAAAATAAGCTTTCATAGCTGTGAGTGTAATTTGGTCGGTTTGGCATTGGCATCAAAGCCTTTAAGAGCTTAGCTTCAGATCAGATCTTAGCTTTTTCTCTGTTTTTTCAAATAGTCACAAGTAGAGCAACAGTCCAAATTAAATTCTAGAAAAGAATCAAGTATTATTTATTGATTGCTTGACACTCAAGCCCTGCTAATTATCATCATCAGGACTGTGTTTAGATTCGATTTGACTGACAGTGACCAAACAATAAGCCCACTGCCATCAGAGTGTAATGTACCAAAACCACCTTTTTTTTCTAAAACAACCCTTTACTTACTCTTACCCACAGTCAACTAATAAAACCGGAACAGACAACGAACCAGTGAATAAGTCTCCGATCCGAAATGACATAAATTCCTCTCATTGGTCACAGTTACATGATGTGTTCAATAATTCGGAATTAAAGTATTATCCTTCGCGTTCACATGGAAATAGTAATTCCGAATTGAGGTTTACATGGAAAACACGTTTAATCGTCTTTATTCAATTCCCCTTAAGGTCTGGGGGTTAGGAAGGGTTCTGATTGGACAGGGGCCGGCGTGACGTATTTACGTTTACCGGAAGAAAACAGACTCCAGTTCCTGCTTCTTTCATTTTCGGTTACAACATGGAAGACCACACAATAACTACAACTTTCGCTTTGATTTTGATTATAGTTTTGAATAAGCAGCTCGACACAAACATACTGCTTTACTTTCGTCAGCTGAGGAGGAGAAGAGAGATAGAGGACCAGAGAAGGGAGGCAGAAGACCGTACTTTGGCGAATCAAAGCCGTTTAGTGCAACGGCTGCTCGACCTCAGCCTGAAATATGTGCCCGCCAGCGCGGAATATGTGGGTCATCGCGACAGGACAAGGGAACGAGCACGCGCAGAACGAACGGAATTAATTTAAAGCTGAATGAACGTATACATGATCGAGGAGTTATTCAATTCAGATTTAAAATCAGAATAAACAGCCACTTACTTCGGATTTAAGTTTAATTCGGAATGGTCATTTTCATTCGGAATAAGGTGTTTACATGGTCATTTTAAATCTTTTTAAAGAGGATTTCATTTTAATTCTGAATTAAAGAGGAATTAAAAGTCTCATGTAAACGTAGCCATTGTAGGTACTTTAGAATCTGCCACAGTTTAAAGCTCCTGTGAGGAAGTTTTACCTGGTTATGAAACAAACGGAAATCAACACTGATGCTTCTAAGCTATAAAAGCAAACTATCTGAGAGAAGGCTGATTAGTCCTGTGTTGCTGACAGCACTATAAAAGAGTTCAACTTTTGGATCATTGTCGTGCTTGTCAGTGTCTCCTCTCCCTCAACAACCAATCAAGATTTAGTAAGGGCGGGACTTCTGATATCAACTTTGTCAACAACGGCATAGTTCTGTACAGAGAAACAACTTGAATGCTTTTCTTGGGGTAGAATTTGCAATTCTATAGCTGCTGCTAATGCTACGACACAATTTGTTGTCAAGGTGTTTTTGTAGTTATTCTTTGTTTCATCAATGAAAGCTAACACAGCATTTCAAAACAGACCTATTTGTCATTACTAAGGGAAGTGGAAGTACCGCAGAACAACTTTTGTTACCTAGCTACAGTAAGTACTGTTGAGAAGCGCTCTGAAGTTGAGATTTTGAGCGCTGCCTGCACAATAAAAAATGCCATGAATAGACACAGGCCCTTAGTTTTTTGTTGTTTGTCCACCAGAGTCAACTCACCAGATTATATTTTCAACTGTAAAATATACAACTCAATATGTATCAGTCACAATTATTGTCAATTTTGTTCATGTCAGCTTCAAAAACCATCAATCACTATTAAACATGATTCTGCAATATAAATTCCAATCAACTTAAGATTTTGAGCATAAAAAATAGGGGTGTCCTGATACAACCTTTTCACTTCCAACATGATACCGATATTGCAGCCTTGAGTTTTGGCCGATTCCAATATCGATACGATACGATATCAGCATGAATCAGACATACTTTTGTTACTTATTTTGTAGTATGGAATGTTAGAAAAGGCTTGATCAAGTGATATTACTCAAACAGAGAACAATAGTCAGCAACAGTAGGTATGAGGAAAAACTGACCCATGTATTATTAACCAATGGGCTACATACATTTTAACCTTAAACATAAGAATACACTACAATTGAATAAAATAAACAAAAAATAATTTAGAAGACCCTGGAAAATAACCTCAATAAATCCAATAAAAACAACCCCGACATTACTCACCACCAACAGGGGCTGGTCATTGAGCACAATAAATTGGCCTATCTTTTCTGTTTTAGCTAATGCCTTTTTGCCGTCCCGTGGGAGTTTGTCACACTTTGCAAATGTTTCGGACAGCATTGCTTGTTTGAGGGAGCCAGAGGTTTGTTTCTTCACCTCTGTGGTCTTGCCAAATATTCTCATGCTGTTATTTGTGATGCTGCTTCAAATGCACGATGAGGTTAGTCATATTAAACTTCCCCGGTTCTGTGCCGCCACAGGAAACTTGTGCATGACAAGTTTTGCACTCAGCTGCAACGTCTTTTTTTGGACTTTAATGAAAAATACTGCCACACAGCCGACATCACTCCTACACCTTGCTACTTTGTTAGCACCAGCACACGCTGTTGTGATCACGTGGGCTAAGCATGCTGGATCCGGGCGCTGCTGGATAGAGGTGCTGGAGCGGAGTCTGGAATGGACTGCTTGTGTGGGAGTGCTTATATCGGAGATTTTAGATGCAGGCCGATATAATCTGATATTCGTTTTCTTGCTGATATCAGACCGATATCGGATATCAATAGTTACATGTAACAAATATGTAACCAGCCCTGAGTGACAGTATCCTGTGGATTAATTGTTTCAGCTGTTACACTGAACTTATGTTGTATTTAATTTTACTGTGTCTATCTGTTTATCAGCTGAGTGCTCTCTCTCTGAAACCTTCTGTTCAGGGCTGCACTGTGTTTGCCTGGTATTAAACCGACTCCCATCTGCCTGTGTGCTGTTTGGCTCTACCTTCTTATTAGTCTATTTGAATGCAACTTGAGCTGCTGCTGGTAACACTTCTTGGAAAGGCATCAGCTTAACAGTGTGGGAATACTCAAGTTTAAATATCTGTTTTTAAACATAAACCACCACCGGGGACTGAAGAGAAAATGGTCACAGCTTCTGATTTTTCACTACATGTACAAATAACCAATAGTGATGTAAAATTACTGTCACCTTGGCAACAGAATGGAGTGTAGCGAGCAGAATGTATGGAATGTGTAGTGCAATGATTGATGTCATTACAACAGGTTATACTTAGCATAATGAGGTGTGAGGCGAGTGTGTGAGTGAGTGAGAGCACCTGTGTGTCAGTCAAACAAAGATAAATCAACGAGTAGGAAGAATTAATCAGCACTCTCTTTCACCGGAGTGTTCTGATGGATACTCTTATTATGTAAATGATTGTTCCTGCGTTTACTTTGCAGATCCTAATTTTGCCCACTGTGACGTTGCCTCCTGTGCAGCGGGATCTGAAAGCGAGTGGGGGTAATGTGGGTGTTCGAGATTAGCAGCAGCTCCTCTGTGAGTGGAGTGAACTATGCTGACCTCTGAGTCACAGAAACCCTCAGAACTGAGCAGGGAGAGCTGTACTGAACTAAGCTCTGTTTTTCACTAACCACTTTTGGACATATTTTTTTACACAAATTCAACCAGCTCTGTGGGGTTCAGCTCAAACATTTTGTTTCTGTTGTTAGATTCTGTTTTAAATTCTCCTAAAATGCCTGTGGAGTTCAGAGGAATGTCTTGAAACCGCCTGCAGAGAAGACCCCTCTCATAATGTCATATGAAAGCAAGCTTAGGTAGTCCCTTGTCTTTTACTGTGTCTGACTCACGCTTTTCACAACATCTTCAAACAATTGGTAAAAACACACAAGCTGTATCTGCTTTTCTCCGCAACCAAAGCTAAATAGATATTCATGTCTTCAATGACGCATTCAGACCAAATCTCAGTAAAAAATGCAAAGACGTACATTGTGGGGGTTGTGTTTGGTTTCAGTGTGACGATTAAATGCGCCCCAGGAGGGCCAGTTTGAGAACACTACACTACACACTACTAAATTTGAAGTCCTTGATACCAGCACACTGCACAGCAGGTTTTAATACTATACTCTTTTTAGTGTTACCACATCAACGCTTATTAAATTATTTTTTCTGTTGCACTGACTTTGAGGCAAACAGGAGAAGGTCTGAGCTCTCTATTTCATGAAGAGGTTGCTTGTTAATTTTGAGGTTAGATGGAGCCTGTCTTTGCTTTTATTTGAAAAAAAGGTTTGACATTGACATCCTCCTACTTTCAGCTTGACCTTAATCAATGTTGAAAAATTGTATCCAACAATAATTTTCAATAGTATTAGTAATGAAACCCATGCAGACCTCGACTTATTCATCAAGTCAAAGGGAAGAATTATGTTTTGCTCTGCAGAGAAGAGCCTTGAGAAGTTTGGAGAGTTTCAAATTCTGAATGCATTCAGTGAAGTGTGTTTTACTTGTTTTGTTGAAGTTTAAAGTCATTTGTGAAATGTTCAGTAAAAGGTTAGTCATAACTTTCTCAATGCTGTTCAGGGTACACAAGCAGATAGGGAGGAAAGTAAAAGGTGCCGTCAGACAGAAGCACAGCATGGTCGATGTGAGTGTTCGATTTTTCAGACTGCAGTGACAGGACACTGTGAGATAGTATGAACACTTAAATGTATATAATCAGCGAATGTGAAGCACATCAAATGGTTGAACACTTGTATTTTCTTCTCCTTTCTCCTAGAAATGAATGATTTTTGTATCCTTTTCACAGATGAGAACAGCAGACCTCATCTTTCATCCCTATTTCCGTCTCCCTAGATCCTTCTCTAACTCTTTTCCACCGTCTCTCTCTCAGGTCAGGTCAGGAAAGAGTCCAAGTTAGCTCCAAAACAATCATCGTAATTTAGATGAGGGAGCTTAGAGTCTAGGCCTGGCAGAAACTCTATCTGAGCATGGAAGGTGTGTTTATTTTTTCTCGCATCACTTTGATTTTTCCCTTTAAATCCTTCTGAATAATGTGGCAACAGCGTGAAAAATACTTTCCATGTGTTCTTTAAATTTCCACCACTGACTTTCTATTATACGCTTTCAAGTGTCACAAGTAACACAGGATCAAAATTATAAACTTCTGAATTAAAAGCTGAACCATGTCAGCAGAATCAGGTTACACAGTGCCACACAGAACGTAGGACAAATGTTAATTGTGTATTTGGCATTTCACTAATGTGAGTTACGGGGAAGGGCATCAAACCTGCTTTAACACACAGAGACACACACACACACACACACACACACACACACACACACACACACACACACACACACACACACACACACACACACACACACACACACACACACACAAAGGTAACAGATTGGCTGCAGAGTGATTGGTCAGTGACAGCTTGATCAGAAACTTCTCAGACTCTTCCTTTGACTGATCTGACAGGAAACAGACGTACAGCCTCTGTATCCTGGCAACAGCCCTTTCTCTGTGGCACTGAGAGATGGACAGGATGCGAGGAAGTGTGCGTTTCTGTGTGTATCTGTGTGTGTGAATAATGGATTGTGAGCATACCCGTGTCCTCTGTCAGTTTAACCTCCTGAAATCTGTCGGACACAGCAGTCACATGATAAACTCATGCTGTGTGACCAAACGTTCACAGAAAATTATGATCTATTCCCACAGAGTTCATGTGCTGATTTTTGAAAAAATCAAATACCACGAGACACCTGAATTATTTCAAAAGTATATCATATCAGAAAAACAGAGGTGTAAACTATAAATTAAATCCAGTTTTTCTTTTAGTTGCTTCTTTTTAAGGTCTTGTAATTTCTAAGCGTCCTAATCCAAATGTCCACCCTCTACATTTGCAGATCTCAAACACAGATGTGCATGGATGTAATGCCTCCTTGTTTTATACTTTTGTTCCTTTTTTTGTGCTTCTGCACTTCTCACAAGTTTTTCGTTGCATGGTTCTCATCTTGCAGGGTAAAGGCTGATTTATACTTCTGCGTTAAATCGACAGCGTAGCCTAAGCTGGAGGTCCGCATAGCTCCCGTACCTACACACCTAGCTTTTGGCACCTCCTCTAAAATGTAACTTTGCGTAGAATCAACGTGGACCGCAAGCCCTATGATTGGTCCACCATTGTATTTCCGAATTCCGGCATCCCCGCTCATCGGCCGTGTATTTCATCTCCTCCTCTCTATTCTCCTTCTTCATGTCTGTATGATAAACAGCAACATGTATCAGCTGTAGATTAACATAACACGCTCTGAATCACTGTGGAAAAGTAAACAGAGATCGTAGCGGGCAGGAAGCAGGCTGCAGGCTATCAGAGAGACCGCACTGCCCTCAAGCATTTTGGCAGAGAATTGCTGCACGGCGCGGACACAACGACGCACGAGTATGTAGTGCTCATATCCGCGTCAGCCCCTACTGCGTAGGGGCAACGTAGAAGTATAAATCAGCCTTGACTCTCATTATGCCTTAAGCCCTCTCATAGACTTGATGGGTGTGAGTGAGAAGTTTCAGGGAGCATACCAAGCTACTACCTCTTGTCTTCAGACATGAAGCCAAAAGGAAAATGTGAAAAAATGCAGTTCCTCAAGTGTCCACTTGAGGCTGGCTGCAAAAGCCAAGCAATCCTCATTGGTCCCATGAAAAGAAATGCCAAACCTCACAGCTGACTAGATATGTTTAAAGCCTGGTTCAAAAAGTAGCATGGGGTATGTACTGTAGCAATTTTCATTAAAACCTGTCTGTAAATCTGTGGATTTTATTAAGGCTAAGAGCTGTGGATACATTTACATAATTAGGGCACTGTTGAATTTGCAGACGGGTGTTTGCTTTTTGGCTTTTTGGCAGGAGGCTAGAAGCCTGCCTCAACGTCACCTCTGTACATTTTTCTAGGTTTATAAAAAATGTGGTTATGTCTGAAAGTGAATAGTTAGGAGAGCTGAATAAAACACAGACATGGTTGATTTCATCAGTATCACTTGTGCTTTTCCTGCTCTGAAAAGTCTGAGCATCTGATTAATAAACCCTAACTTAATTGTTATGTTGTTGTAGAAAACTTTAAATGCAAGAGTTTGAATTTAAAGGCTTAACCTTTGTGTCATTTGTTTTCATTTTCCTGGTAGTTTCACTTTAGCAAATAATTGTTGAAATTCATCCTTTTATTCATCCAGTCTAGAAAGGATGAAATCAGCAGTTTGAATTCAAAGAGCTGCCGCAGTCAGCCAAAAACTGTTCCAGTATTGTGACTGTTCTGCTTGGTTTGATTCAGTCTTTAAATTGATTCAGTTTAGCTGGTTCAAGTGAGTTTTTCAGCCAAAGCACATTTACAAGAAGAACATTATTCTGATCTGGTGCCAGACTAGATTTAAAAAACATGAAAATGAAATGACACAGACACTTAAAGGATGTGATTATTAACAGGATGGTGATGTGAGAAAGAGTATAAAGGCAAGGGAATGAAGAAGTCAAAATTCAGCAGCACATCAACAAGTAAGTGTAGTATCAGGTTTTAGAAACATCTTGAGAAGAGGCGCATGTTTTTGCCTGCTGTGAAAGGGTCTCGCATATTTGTTAGTGTTGGACGTTCTGACTATAACTCTGTGTGTAAGAATACATGTGAGAGGGGGGCCCGCCAAACATGAGAGATGTCATCTTATGTGGGTGTAACGGAGAAAGCATAACCCCCCCCCCCCCCCCCCCCCCCCCCCCCTCTCTCTCTCTCTCTCTCTCTCTCTCTCTCTCTCTCTCTGTCTCTCTCTCTCTCTCTCTCTCTGTGTGAGTGTGTGTGTATTAGAAAAAGAGAGTGTCTTAATCCTGCCCGTCAAAATGATTTTACAGGCCTCGCTCATCTCCTCCAGTCTTTCCAAACAGAGGAAGAGAAGATTAGTCACACCTCCTCCACTCTTGCTCTCAGTCTCTCCCTTTATCATCTCTTCCACAAGTGTGAAAGTGTCTATGTGCGCATGTGTGTGCTTGCAGGTGTGTTTGTGTTTGTGTGTGGGCTCAGCGGTTTTACGTAAAGCTCCATAGAAAAGGCGGGAGTCAAGCAGAAAGTCCTTGGCAGCGAGAATACAATTGCTGCTCAATGGACCATTTTCTGCAGAGCTGACCCTGCCATATTGAGTTTTCTGTAGAGGAGTATGTAGACACACATACGCGTACACAAACACACACACAAGCATGAAAGGCTGTAGATGATGAGGCGGCAGGGAAACATCCGAAACCAAGAGAAGCGATAGCATACAACTCGAACAGAATAGGTAGAAGAACGCTGCAAATTTGTGATTGGATGAATGCAGCTGCATGCATTCACACATTCATCACACATTTTAATAAACATAATTATATATAGGCTGCTGTGTTTTTCCTACTAATGTGCCTCTTTCTGGCTGGATAATAATAATTACCACCTAATAACACGTTGACCATGATTGTCTACTCAGCTGTTTGAGCTCAGTGTTTGCGTGTGAATGAGGTCAAAGGGAAGTGGGTGGCGTTCCTGCTATAGTGGAAGTGTGTGTGATGACATGATGACCTCTGAAACAGTACCCTTCTGTAACCTTTGACCTTTGGTTTTCAGGGGGAAACCACTTAATTCTCCCAACGTCATGCTTCTTATGTAATGTTACTTCTAAATGGCTCCTGACTTAGAAGGGACTCGTTCCTCTCATGAAAAGGTGTTTCACTGTCTTTCAAAGAGCCTCGTTTAACTTTTTTGGCATACACGTTTTTTTTTTTTCAAATAACATGACCTAATCTAATCAAATCTCATTTATTTAAGATGTCTATGTAATATTTCAGACAGATGTTTTCAAATGATAACCACTTTTTACTAAAGTTGTTTTTTGTTCTCTTTCTTTTTTCTCCCTGTGTATGTCTCTCCTCCTCCCGTTGATTCACTTGGGGTTGTTCCACTTCAAGGTAAGAGACAAACAGACTCACTTATCATAAATACACATCTGGACAGACAGATGTATACACAAACACACAAAAAGATATACAGACAGACAGACAGACAGATTGGAACTGGGCCATAAGATTGGATAAATAAGTGAAATATTGAAGATAAACAAGTTGATTGATAGAGCGACAGGCGGAGGACGGATCAATAAAAAGCCTGATGAACAGAAAGATTGATCTCAGCTCTGACAGACGTGTAGTCAGACCCACAGATGGGCAGATTAATAGATCCCAGATTAATAGATTATCACACAGACAGAAATAGACGATGAACAGACAGAAAGAGGGACCCATTAAAGAGGCGTACAGAAGGACAATCGTATCTAAAAGTCTGCTAATAGACATTTTGGCTATGATTGCTTTCCTCTGTTGCCATGGCAGCCCTGTCACATACCAGCTGGACTGGAGGAGAGATGACCCAACACACACTGAGACATGTACACACACATGTAAATGCAAACTCCCTCTGCACGCTTCAACAAATTGACTGATTTTACTTAATAACATAAATTATGAACACATCCCTGTTGGGAGGAAAATTATGTCGATGAAGTTATGATTGCCGTCTGGAGTTTTATATCTGACTGTTTGAGTAGGTACATAATGACTGTAACAATGAAGCTTGCAGGGACTCCAAGGGCCATCAGTGAGATGTACAATTTTTATATCCAGCTGCAGCCCTTGAAAAATACGACAACATGAGCAGAGTTGATTTTGAAAATGTAAGCAAGTGTGATACAGTGCTGCAGAGAAACAGCCTCAGGCTACACACGTATACCAAGCAGTGTAAGAAATAGTTACACACAAATACTACCAACACCACCACCGAGTACAAACTGACTCAGGTACATTAATACCTCTCTGTGTAAGTGATCAGTAAAGGTAAAGTCAACATTATTAACATTCATAGTGTACAGTGTTCATTGATGTTCAAACTCATAGAACCATCAAAATAACCTGACAATGAGTGTATAGCTGCAGTGAATTGAAATAGTGGCCGTGGTGAGCTGGTGTTTTCCAGGCCGCATCATCAAAAAACTTCCTGTGACAAATGGCTTTACATCTCCATCAAAAAGTAATCCCATTTCCAGAAGCTGTATGGCCCTTTCAACAGGCATGTCAATGTTCACTTACATTTTTGAAGCTTGAAGCCCAGGATATACTGCTTGGTGGTTTGTCCAGGAAGCCTGGAAAGATAGAACCCCAACCTAGAAATGTTAGCAGATGAAGAAGTATAGAAGTATAGAAGTAACATCATCACTGATCAGCGATTTTTAAAATCTCCTTCCTAAATGTTTTTGGTACTTGTGTAAAGTGCCAACTAAATGTAATTTATTGCACTAAATGAGGATATAAAACACTTCTATAATAGCTTATATTGAACTAAACGGGTGAGTTTTCCAAGGCTGTAACTCCTCAATCATGTACTCTTCTTATACATCCTCTCCTCTCCATCCATTCACTGGATTTGGAGGGTTAACAAAAGGTTTACATTACATCACTTCTTCCTTTTGACTTAAATGTGACAGTTGAGTTAAAGACCTTTAGACTAACAAAGAAGTTCATCGTGCGAGTCATGTCCCTGGTGGTGGAGCACAACCCTGTCTAACCACCTGCAGCCGTCTCTCCTTCTGTCATTAACCTCTCACTCATTATTATGTCAGTCGACACATTCTCTTTTTCACTGTCCTTTTTTTTCTTCTCTGTAGCTTTATGGCCCAGTTTGTATCTCAATTACTCAAATGATTTAGAGCTGCAATCTTACTGTATGACATTATCAGACTTACAAAGACCGGTATAGAACAAACACAAGTATCATAAGAAATTCAGAAGAATGGGAAATAGCAGCTGTTTTATTCCTTGAATTCTGCTTTATAAAAAACAAGTGCCTAAATTAAGCATGATTCACGTTTGCTGAGCTAGAAAGTGCTAGACTCATAGTCTTAAGACCCAAACCTGACAAATCTGATGAACTGCAGGGGGTTAATAAGCCACCATTACTGTGGTGGCATCTCCCTAAAACATCGGCGTGTTTCAGTGAATGTTGTTCTCAGAAGTGATCAATTTTCTAATTTTACGTTTACTTCATGTTTCTTTATTTCTGACGATGATGTTGATGACACATGGAAGAACCCGGGGAGTTCTGCTCTACCAGTCGTGACAAACTTTAACTTTGTTAACTTAACAGGACACACAAGTCTGTCCCTCATAACAAGTCTCCTATGTATGAGAGCAGACACTTTACATGGACACTGTTATTATACCCCTACTTCACTGATTGCAGTTTGTTGTTTAATGCTAGGACAGTAATGAAACAATGCCTGTGTATATTGTTCTGTACCAGCTAGCAAGCTAATCACGAAGTTGTATGTTATCAATATGGTCTAAGCAAGCATGAAGCAAGGAAGCAATCAATCAATCAATCAATCAATCAATCAATCAATCAATCAATCAATCAATCAATTAATCAATCAATTAATCAATTAATCAATTAATCATTGAAAACACATGCTTAATTAAAGTTATTTATTAGAAAAACATATTAGCCGATGCCACTAGTCTGTGATGATTAAAATAACTGGCATCACAGAATAATGTTACATTACATAGCACTTCATCACAAGTATGTGGCAAATATGGTCAAGTCTTTTCTCTATTTCTTTCTGTCTCTCTCTCTTCCTTTCTCTCTTCCTTTCTTTCTTTCTCTCCTACCCTTACTACCTCCCTAAACCTTTCTAACCCCAACTTGATCCACCTGAACCCTCCATATATTCTAATCCCATGTTTCTGTCAGCCCCTCTGCCACTCCCATCTGTCTTTTTAACTTACATCCACACACACTCTCTCTCTTCTCTCTTCAACCAGCCAATCTTTCTCCTTTGGTTCTTTCCCTCTCACATCCATCATTCACATGCTTCATGTCTCTAAACTTCTGCACCTGCTTCTGCTTTTCAGCGTCCCTCTTTCTTGTTTTGACCTTTAACCTTTCTTTTCAATCTCTTTTACACTGCTCTCTCCCTCTGCTGCTGTGTCAACCCTATTGGCCTCAATCAGTCTTATTGACAAATCGATTACAGAGGTTAAGATTCAGATAGGGTTAGGACTCTGGTTTGATGCTGCTCCATCCTGCTTTTTTTGGTATGTGTTCATGGTTGTGTAGTCTGCTGTGTAGTTGTGTAACTCCATTGCAGGGTCTCCTCATTTCTGTTCCTCTTTTCATCTTCTTTTCAAAGCATCATGGCCTTCCCTTAAGGGTTGTTGTTCCCAATTACCCATGTGTGTATGTAATAAGAATTCTAGCATACATTAGCCACATATACACACATGTACTTACACTGACACACAGAGACACACACATAATGAACACCTTTGACACAGATATGGTATTGGCTGTATTGAGTCACTTTTCAAACGAATTAACCCGTGTGCATGTAGACAATATATGAGGTCCAATCATTGGGTTAACACACATGCACACAACATAGCAATCTTGTATAAACAGGCAAGAAACAGCAGGGTTATAATGGTCATCCTGGAGTGTGTGTGCTCTGTTTATACTCTCTGTGTCTCACTGTCCCCTATAAAACAATCACACTCACTCACACACACTTATAGATGGTGTAGCTCTTGTGTTTTGAAATGCGGTCAAAAATCAACACACTTGCAGGTTGAAATTGTTATTACTGCAGCAGCTCTGAAGAATAGACGTAGATATATTTGTTTTGTTTGTGCCTGAAATGTCACCTCTGGGGAAGAATGCAATTTCAGTGGACTGATACTTTGGACAGAAAATGCATATGCTTAATACATTTACCAGGTCAAATGCATTTTACTGCATGCAAATGTGTGCGTCCATGTGTGCAGGCATTTTATGTTACCAAATGTGTGTTTGTGCTGACGTCTGCAGCATGCTGATCAATTGTGACGGGTGTATGGAATAATAATGTCAGTATGCCTTCCCTGAATTTAACATCTATTTAACGCAATGTCACAGCTACACACACGTACACACACGCGCACGCACACTTACACGGGAGATATAATTATTTTGAAATTCAAAGTAGACTTCTGCAAGTCACTGATAAGGCAGCCCAAGGCAAGATTCAACAAATATTCATATGTTAGTTTTTACTTTTCACTAGGTTTGCATAGACGTGTCTGTGTGTGCCTGTGTGTGTATGTGTGTCAGTTTGTGTAATTGTGGAGTGGCTGCCATCAATCACTAAACCCCCTATCAATCACTTCTTCTGCAATCATCTAAGTGGACTTCACCAGGGTTTTTGTGCCTGGACGTGTGTGACTATGTGTGTGTCAGTGTTTGCTTCATTTAATTCATTCTCTTTGATAAATTTAGCTTTTGTTCCATTCAGTCAGCAGAACATATTTAAACCTCAGATATACAGATTGTCAGACGTCTCCTGCTTTTTAGTCGAATTGAGGCTGAAATGTGGGAGACTTCTCTAAAGCAGATAGATTTCCTTGTGCTGATGATACAATCAGACTAACAACCTCACGGTTTTGACGCCTGGTTCAGCGAGGTTACTCCTCAATCTGTTAGCAACACAATGTCAGCAGCGTTACTTCTCTTGGCTGCTTCATTGTCACACCATATACAACCCGACTTCTGTTTGAGATGTGTGTGTGTGTGTGTGTGTGTGTGTGTGTGTGTGTGTGTGTGTGTGTGTGTGTGTGTGTGTGTGTGTGTGTGTGTGTTGGTGTGTTTGTGGGTGCGCGCGCGTGTATGTGCGTGTGTTGGTGAGTGTGCATGAGTGAGTGAAGGTGTTTATCAGTAATTTATGTTCTGCCACAGCAGGCTTCCTGTCCGGTCTGCTCCATCTGTGTGTCTGTGGCAGGAATCCTTTAGTCAGAATTATGGCCTCAGGCAGCAGCTACACACTATCATGTCGTGCGTACATGTGTGTGTATGTCTTTGTGTGTGTGTGACCTGTGGGGCACGTATTGATTGAGTGTCTGGTGCCCCGTTGTCAGCACACAGTTAGCCTCATTAGAAATAGGTCCTGCTGTCCGCTCCTCTCCCTCCTCACAGATCTCCGTCACATCCTCTTCCTCCAGCACCTCCACCTTCTATGACCCCTTCCTCTTCTCCTCCTTTTTCCTCTCCTTCACCTTTTGATGAAAGATGATGCATGGGCCGTAGTGGAGATTAGCACAGTTGCTGTCAGTCCTAATGGGAGTTAGTATCTTGACTAAATGTGTAAAACATAATGGACTGTGAAGGACAATGCTTAAATGAAATTAAATTCTCTTTGGAGTATTTTTTGGCTCACAGCAATGGCAGTGGCTGAATAATGAATTTAACATCGTCCCTCATCAGCTCATGTAGGATTTCCTCAAAAAAAATCTCATAATTACATGAAGATTAAACACGTCCCTGGTTCCAAGTATGCAGCCTCTTTGCTGTTTGGAAAGTCAAAAGTGTAGCACCTTTAAAATAAAAGTTATTCATGATGCCTCTTTTGGGTATTTTTAAAATGTAATTTTTTCTTTGTGTTTTGACTGTGTCCCCATTTCAACATAGTTTTAGATTGCTGAAAACAGAAGTTTCAGGAAACACCTACCAAGGTGGAGATTTTTGACAACTCTGTTTTGTCTGTATTTGTGTGGACAGTCAAAAATGAACATTTTGAAAAACACTGACGTACACGCCCGTGAGTTGTAGTTTTTATGGATTGCGCATGCGCTAGGATTGCAGGCTAATGATTTTTTTTACTGCTGCCCATTACTGCTGAATTTAATTAAGGAAACCTAGCTGTCTCTCATCAGAAACCAGTGTGTGCTCATAGGAATATTTTTGAAAACACAGGACAGCTCGGTTTTCAAAATTACCTGCCTACATGTGGACTAGGCCTTGGACTTGGACTGGAGTCTGACTTGAGTCCTGAATTTTCTTGACTACATTGGTACTAAGAAGCTAAAGAGGAAGAATCTGACATATTTATTGATGGACTGTTAGAATGTTTTGGCTATTTTTTTGTGTAAAAGGCAGTACAATAATCTATTCCGATTTTGGACAAGGGCTGTACATGTGTGTTCAGCTGCATGCACATTCACATGCATGAGGATTCTTTAACAAGTGTCACAAACTGTGAGTTTTGCTTTCAAAGATTTTGTGCAAGGAAGAGTAGTGCAACATGTTTAATATGTAAAAGAACGATCAAGGAGAAGACAGAGACAACCCTCAAACCAGATATCTGTCTGGGATTCACTGAGAGATGTAAACGAGGTGCTGAAGGTACTTGGACTGTTGATAACATCAGCATTAACAAGCTGCTGGCTAATGTTAGCATCTGTAATGACTCAAGCAGTGTTTCTGAGGTGTTTTGACTGTTTTTCTTTGGTGACTTTAGACATGAACACTGAGGACACTGACTTAGTGACTTGACTGCAACACTGGCATAGTACACCAATGTATGCTGTCCAAGAAATAAGATGAATATAAAGTTAGCCTATTGGAAAAACATTGCAAACCCAATATGTATCAGAAAGCTTCTCTAATTCAGGAAATACTGCACAGTTACAATCACTGCTGGAGTCTATTTCAAAGCTCCTATGAGGAGTTTTTCTGCTGGTGATGAAAAACAGTCTTGAATGAATACTGATACCTCTATATAACCTCAAAAAGCAAACAGGACAATCAGAGGGAAAACTGGTTGTTTTGATGTTGTTATTTTATACACCTGTCACCCCTGCAGCAGGGTAGATGTCAGACGAGGTATAAACATACTCCTCAAACAGCCTTTTTAAATTTTCCAATGCTTTGTGAGTTTCACATTAGACATTTTGAATAACCAGGGATGAGAGATTGTTTTGTCAGAGATACTACTCTCACATCTAAAGGACAAAATTAGCAAGGAAAGAATTGTCCAGCTCCCTCCACAGGGGGCACCAAATAACACAATTGGAAAGTTCTTTACAAGAGCTTTAATGTTTGTCTTCACTGACCAGGCCCTCTGCGGACCCAATAACTCTATGAGTGTAATGATGGAGAAACAACAGTGAAACAAAAAATAATTCAAAATGAGATCAGTATTTCTCTGGGAGCCATTGATAAGAGGCCAGTCATGGGGAGATGTGGGACCTGAGAGAGTGTTTGTCAAAAGCCTGGCAGCAGCTTCCTGCAGCCGCTGCTGTGGCCAGGTCATTGTTGACTGACTGAGGCAGGAGAACAGGCCAGCACAAAAGACCTGACATGATGAGATAAAAGCATGAATGAAAAAGAAAATAACAACCTGGACATGTTTGCCACTCCATAAAACACAGACACAAACAAATAGTACAAATAGATACGGTCAGTTTAGAGTTTCTATTTCACTAGGTGTGCTCAGTTCATACTGTGAATGGGAACCAGAGCCACATGAATGCACATAATATTTAAACTGTATTGAGTCACTGTGCCACTTGCAGTTACCTGCCTGAAATAATCAGACTAACTCAGATGAATGTAAAAACTGTTCTCTGTGGAAGCTACACAAAGTACCAAAAAATCATCTATTACACAACCTGCTTAAGAATTTAACAGTTGAAGCCAGCTTCTTTGAATTGTCTGTCTCCTCAGATGTCACAGGCATTGTTTAATTATCCAAAGACCAGAGTGGCAACAAATTAGCTCCCTTCAATTAATAGAGCCATCCTGCCAGCTTGTAATTACAGTTTCTGGGCTTGTTCCATAATATGTTCATGCTATCAGGGTTGTAATTATTTTCCTGAATCATGCTCTTTGCCAACTGAAACAGTGCACAGTGTGCTTCATCTAACCTAGGGTGTATGTCAGCCATGCCAATGCCAGGAGAGAGAGCTTTATAATGAGACGCTATGCCTCAGTGCACTTGTGGATTTACTTACTTTGTATTAGAAACGCAGAAGGGAATTCGATACTAGTGTTAAAGGTTGTACATTAAATGAGATGTACTGTTTTGCATCTGTTTCATATGAGAGAACATGAACTGTAATTTGCAAAACACTGTTTGTTTTAATGAAAGTAAACAAATAAAGATGCAGGATGCAATGTGGGCAGAAAGGCTAGCCAATAGATGGCAGAAATCAGGGGCTGATGGATGTGAAAGTGTCAGAAATTATTCATGCAAACTAGTCCGGAAAGAATGCAGATGTTGTATAGCTTCACTTCTGCCTTTTTTCCATTTGACTGATGTTGCATCACTAGTAGTGAGTACTTCTGGTGTGATAAAACCCAAATGTATTTGATACAAAACAGATTAAAAAAGCCACTATAATCAATATTCTCATCATCATCATGTGTTAGGATGTAAAATGTATCCTTTGGAGTAATAAACTTAAAGCTACAGCCTCCTCGCAGCTTTATGGAGCCTTATATTGAGTCCCAGCTCATTGTGCAGCTGTCCAGTCTTTAACTTCACTGTTTTAGTTCACCCTCATTCTCCTGATTTAATTTTATGCCCAGCATGCAGCTGTTTTTCTGCAAGAAAGTCCTGAACCCCCATTGTGCTGTACCTGCTCATCACCAAACTGCAGACAGACACAGAGAGGGAGAAGCTGGTGAACAAAGCTGCTGATAAAAGAGCCAAAGAACCGTGAACATACGATTAATATTTATCACCTGGACAGATGCTTGAATCAGTAATAAAGCTGCTCCTTAACTTCTTGATGTGAAAATATGTTACCTACTAGTGAAGTGGTATAATTATGGAAAACAGCTGTTACACAACAAGTAAGTTGTGTAACTTTAATAGTAATTTTTTGTAAGTGGCATGTTAACACCAACTGCCTGTATTTAGCCAAAACAGTTTCATTCTGCAGGTGTAGAGAAATCAAAGTCACGATGATAAAACAGACAGAAGTGCAAATCCTCTTATTTTAGTATCCTACTGACTAATCTCAAATCAAAGTAAGGATACACTATATAGATCAGGCCAATAATCAATCAGCCTTATAAAGGGAATATATGTATTCAGTATTCTGATATTTAAATATATCTGATAAAAACAACCAAAAAAGTTGCTCTTATTTAATTACTAACAAGCCTATACATCTGTCACAGTATGTGGCAATATGCAATATACGCCTCCATGTTTATCACTGTTCCAGAGGAGCACATTAGGAGGAAAACAAGATTACTTACTTTAAAAAAAGGGCTGCAAGTATTCTGTGAGAAGGACCAATGTTCTCTTGTTTCAGCAATACAAATATCCTAAGTCACCTGAGAAGTAGTCATTGCAACAAAGATGAAGTGTTGAAGAAATACAAAACAGCAATAGTCGAATTTAGCATTAGTACCAATAAACAGCAATTGCTTCAGTGTGAATTTCAAAATGTGTTCAAGGGCAGCAGAAAGTTCACCAGAGACAAACCAAAAACTGAGAAATTCATGACAATATCACTGAATTTAAAGCACTTGATGACCCACCTGGTAGAGGACCAAAGATTTCACCAGCTAATGGTGTATTTGGAACAATAAGCAGAGGTGCAGCTACTTTGCAGACAAATGCATACCTGATATGTATTATGTAATCTCTACACACAACTACAGTGACATAAGTTTTACTATGAACATCTTGACTTCTGACGTTAGTCCAGTGAGTATGCTAATGGTAAGTGGCTGGAGGAGGACTTCAACATGACAAAGACATTAATGTTTGCACAGGAGTGCTCTGGTTCACAGTCATGACAAAAATCCCAAACGGCACTGAACCATCTCCTTAGTCCATTCTTTGAAAACTGTTTTCCATTCACACACAGGAGCAGAATAAAGATTTATGATTCATCTGAACAGGAAAGACCACCCTGACCCCCTGTCCTCACACACACTTCCTGTCAACAACTCAAACATGACTTCAAACAAATCAGTGAATAGACAACCAAATCAATAAAAACTGTGATGTTTTTAATCTCTAGAATTTATGCGTTATTGAAAATCCAAGCTCTGGTAAAATTTCAAACAATTAAATATTTAGCTTTCCTTAGCTGACTCAAACATACACACACATAGACACACACACACACACACACACATTCAAAAACAAGGACACACACACAACCCAAGGTTACCCAAGATTTTGTAAAGAAAAAGGATACAGAGGAAAAGAGGTCATGGGAAAGGAGGTGAGTGAGTAAGGGGACACGAGATGACCAAGTAAAGGAAGAGAAAAGATGGAGAGGGGGTGAAGGAAGGGGGTGAGCAAAATGTCAAGGAGACTTAGAGGTAACACCAGGAGACTGAGGCATTGTACTGCTTTGTGTGTGTGATGTGTGTGTGTGAGTCCGTGTGTGTGTGTGCGTGAGTCCATGTGTGTGTGTGTGTGTGTGTGTGTATGTGTGTGTGTGTGTGTGTGTGTGTGTGTGTGTGTGCGTGTGCTCTAGGACAGATAAACAGGGAAGCTCCCAGAGGGGAGTCTATCCTGGAATTTTTAACAGGAAATATATTCTACCTCCAAACAATGGTGAACACACATATGTGCGTATGCACACTCACGCACGCACGCACGCACGCACGCACGCACGCACGCACGCACGCACGCACAAACACACACACACACACACACACACACACACACACACACACACACACACACACACACACACACACACACACACACAAAGCCTCTGAGTCTCATTAGGGGTGCAGGACAGTGCTACAAAACAGTGCTAGACAGCGTTGTTTGCATCTCGCGCTGTTTATGTTTGAGTTTGTTTTGCTTGTTATTCAGTCATTAAATTTGTATTTGTCAGCTGCACCTGTGCATATATTCTCTCCATTTGTGTGTGTTTGGTTGAACTAATCACACCGTATTTATAATTTAATTTAATAGATTTCCCTTTTAATTTGCTGCATTCATGTGCAATAGCTGCTCCAGGTGTACACTTTGAAGTAGGATTTCACATACACAATCACACACTCACACACACACGCACACACACACACACACACACAAACAAACCCACACATCGTTTACACAGTGACGTGTCGAACAGAAGGCCGGAGTGGGGCGAAGGGCTAAGATAGGAAGTGTGTGAACATGTAAGCACCTGAAATATCCCTATTTCTCTTTCCTCTTTGATTTCACAAGTGTCTTCCTGTCAGAAGAACACTGTGACAGGCCTTGAGGAAGAACACTGACAAACAGACCTTGAGGAAGAGAGCATTCGTTTGATTCCTAAATCTCCAGACTTCTATTGTGGATGAGTGGAGAGTTGGCTCCGAGCAAAAGATGGCTGAACATTTGAAAACTAGCCTGAAAATAACAGTCCTACATGAGAGAGTTGGCAGTGTTATCTGTGTTGTTCAATTCAAGAGATGTTAGATAAGATAGATGTGTGTTCAGATTTCTCTGTAACACAGAGAACAGTCATGTATTTGGTTCCAGTTATTATTTGGCAGGGTAATGTGAGCACACAAAAGCTTTGTGCAGACTGCAGAAATCAGAAATGTTTCTAAAATCAAATGTTTGAGACAAACTTGCCCATGCTGCTTTTTTTTGTTTGCAAGTGTTCACATCTCACAGACATCACCAACCTATCTAGATGTGTTATTGTATGCAGGGGTCCATGCTGCACGCCATAGAGATCCATCGTCACACCAACCAGAGACGACTTGCAGCACTGATTCTGTTCAGCATCACCTTGATCAGATGTCATTGTTCGGGGTGCAGAAGACACTTTTCTTAAAAAATAATAATTTTTCTATTCTGTAGTCAAAATTATATCAGCCAATCAAAACTCTCAAAGCAGCACAGTGATTAGTTTCTTAATTTTTTGCATCATCTTTAAGAAGTGTAAATGTATTACCTGTAGTTTTCCCCCCTGGTCTGTTATCTCTATGTAACAGCTGTTTCCAATCATTGCACCTGGCTGTGAGAGGAGAGTCCACAGAGGCCTCTTTTGCTTGTTGCCAGCTGATTCCCATGAGTGGTTTTTATTGGCATCTAAACCTTTCATGCCATTGTGAGTGATTTAAAATAAAACAGATCCAGTCTGCAAATTAGAGATTTACATTTCCTAACATACAGCCTATTTTTTAAACATGAATGATTTCATTAGCACATAGCTTTGGATCTGTTTATGTAAGACTGAGAGCAAAAGAGGACAGAGGAGCTGAGACAACAGCAAGAAGTTGAGATGCTGAAGTTATGAAGCACTGTAACTGTAAGTGATGCAAACTTGTTTTGGGACTTTAGTTGATGTTTAAGACATGCTATACAAACCTTGATAGTACGATAACTGGAAATACTTATAAATTAGAACTTGGTTATATTTACAAGGAGAAAAATAACATGGTTGTTATACTCCTAGTTAATAGAATGAATGGCTGGAGTGACATAAAGTCTGTTTGTCAGGAAGAAGGTTCACTGAACATGCCGGAAAGTTATGGAGAAACAGGTTATAAGCTCAGACATGCTCATATATGTCATTGTTGAAGGTCACAATTATTATTATTATAATTTTATTTATTTTTCTCATAGACAGATACATAATAAACAGGTAAATGCATACACAAAAAAAGAGACACAGTGTAGGTTGGAATCAATCATCAACAATGTAAAATATGCAACTTACATTAAGATAAACTACCCTTGTGAAAGAAAATAAATGGACATGGAAGAGAAAATAACAAACAAAAAAACAAACAAAACATGTTATTTTAGGTTCCTGGAGTCCTATGAGGACTGAGTAAGGTTACAGTATTTCTGAATTAAGAAGGCAAAAGCTAATCACTTTGAACTGCAGGCAGGTGAATTTTTACTTTAATGTAATTCAGAAAGGGATTCCATATTTTATGAAAAGTCTTTGTCAAGCCTCTCAGTCAGCTCGGCCTCTTTGTTGACGAACAGACGGAAGCTAGGCTTTGAATCGCTGAAGACGGGAACAATTTTACTATGTAAATTATTTTAACACAGCCCGACTCAAACATTCATGTCAGTGTAAGAGTCGATCTCTTTAAAAGACTTTGCAGTGCTTTACTCTGCCATCTAAAAGTCACTTTGTTTTAACACTCATTTCAGACAATGCATATGTATTCCTTCGACCAGAGCGTGCTGAGCAGCTGTTTTGTTTTGTGGGCTTCAACAGAGACAAAAACAAAACAGATGAATGGTGTGCTCTGTAATACACTTGCTATTGAGAAGTACCTAACACAATCTCACTTCAGAATAAAGGGAATAGAGGAATATCTCTTAAAAGCAGTGTTGACTGTTTGTAAGAACCAACTGTTTTGTTGAACTGTCCATTCATTTCAACCTCTCCCGTGACTTTATTGACTTTCTCCTCTTGTCTATTTGCTACAGATTTGTCACTTACACTGCAGCATTTTTTTTCTGCCATGACTGAAAGCATTGATGCCCTTGTTCCTCTTTGGAAGAGAGTTTTAAATTGAAAGATGAATTATTTGGGTGGTTTTCAATGCTGAAGTTCTGAAAAGAAACTCCTCATAGATTAATTCAATGCAGCTGACTAAACTTGAATCAATGTGTTGAAGTTTCTCTTTATTCCTTCTTTCATTTTTTTCTCAGAGACCTTGGTGCAACAAACTACTAATGGAGCTGGAGTTAAAAGAGCGTGATGCTCAAACCACAGAGTTTTTCAACCTGAAATACTGAGAGCTGCATTTTGTAGTACATGGCAACTGTGATATCTGTATCCATGGCGATTTGTTTTTTTAATACGCAAGCAGTTTCCAAGGCAGCAACAGTTGTTGCCTCGTCTCAGCGAGTCTTAAAAAGTCCACTCTGCCTCAATATAACATCACCCTTTAGTTACTGCCAACAAGCCCTTTCAGTAATGATAGATAGATAGATAGATAGATAGATAGATAGATAGATAGATAGATAGATAGATAGATAGATAGATAGATAGATAGATAGATAGATAGATAGATAGATAGATAGATAGATAGATAGATAGATAGATAGAGAATGAGAGATATGGAGCTAAAGTAGAGGTTGTAGTGAGGTAAAAAAAATAATGGAGTTGAAGAGAGAAAAAGAGTGAATAGAGAGTGAAATGGAGCCAGGAGAATGGAGGGAGCATGTGGGTGTCTGTTCCTGAACAGAAGAGTCAGATTAAAATAGAACAACAGCGATGTGACGACAGTGTGGCTGTCAAACACCTGCAGCGCAGAGCGAGAGAGAGATAGAGAGAGAGAGACAGAGAGAGACAGAGAAAGAAAGAGACAGACATAATGGGATGTAAGGGACAAATGGAGAAACAGGTGACAAAGAGACAGAGGGAAAGGGGTGGGGTTGGATATTGTGAATAGTGAGACTATGCAAAACATTAGAGGGAGCAGAGCCACAAAGAGGGAGAGTGTGAATCCCATACAGATGAGCCAAATGTTGGGAACAAATGGAAAAGACGATGAGGATGAAGAATAGAGACCATTATTTGTGTTCCTCTGCCATGCTCTCCCATCAGTCTCTTTTTCTCCTGCTCTGAGTTTGAATAGCTCCTAACACTAGTGCTGCTGGAGCCAGAGAAAGTAGGCAAGCTCAGGTATAATTGTCTCTGAAGAGTCCATGCTCTCACACCCAACCTCTGTGACAAAAAGCAGTTTTTGAGCGACCATGATATTTAAACGGCTCTGATTGGCATTTGTTGACATTTGAGTGGAGGCCGGAACTGATGACAATCAGAGTAATTTAAATTAAACAAGGTGCTTAGCATTTTACTGCAACATTTAGACAGCAGGAACAAACACAGAGTGGGTCACAATCACAAAGTAATACAGTCATTATCAGAGCAGTTATTTCAGTTTAAGTACACCTGCAATGGTACACTGAATCACAATTTACAAGGATTTCTTATCATCTCTGCCGTAATCATCATTTGTTTTAGTATC
Organism: Notolabrus celidotus; assembly: GCF_009762535.1. Classification (NCBI taxonomy): domain Eukaryota; kingdom Metazoa; phylum Chordata; class Actinopteri; order Labriformes; family Labridae; genus Notolabrus; species Notolabrus celidotus. The sequence goes on from NC_048285.1 coordinate 13,464,852, forward strand.
TAAACTAATTCAGTTACAGTTTCCATGGTTACAGTGCACACTAAAATGTCTTATTCATTATTCTGAATCATTTTTTCATGGTGCCAATTTGCCAAAATGCAAACAAAATACGGACAAAAAAGGCTCCTGTTAGAGCACAGCTTACTCCTGGACTCCACTGCAATATTATACGCATTATCCATAGCATTATAGGATACTAAGTTCAGCTAAGAGATAGATTTTAATCTTTTAAAAGGATTGTAATACTATAAAAACGGAGAATAGGAAACAAGATTGACAACAGAATAAGGCGTCCTACTTAAACAGAGAGACTGGTGGCTCCTGTTATTTGAACGGGGCTAGATGTACTGTATTTCTGGACAAACAGTAAAAAAAACATGCATGCATTAAAAGCGCAAACCCTTTTTTGACCTAAGATTAAATAATATACTGGTATTAAATGAATGCGAATAAGCCTTCTCTGGCTAGTTCCTCTCCTGTAGTTAGATCTTAAATGGGTCAATACAATGAGCCAAAGCACCACGACTTACCAAATTGCAGATTCAAAACAATCTTCTTGAGCAAATAGCATTCAAAGGTAAAATTAAATGAGAACTCACAGGTGAACAGCCAGCCTCATCACCAGCCTGTCATCATCAGCATCATTGTTGTTGGTGGCATCAGAGTGATATGAGTGCACATGTGGAGACATTAGTGCTACTGTGATCACCACAGACAGAGTCAATGACAAAAACATGACAGACACAGTACAAAGGAGGCTGATGTTTCTCAGTCACAGCCCGACACAAACAGAGACATGAGACATAAACACACAGCAGAGGAACTCACTTATTTACTCACACTGACACTTATCTACAGGAATAAATGACTGCACACAGCATGCTTATTAAGTTCCCATTATCACTGGATTGATATGTCTATGCAGAAACAGAAACAGATGTTAATAACAGCAAGTCTCCATATTTATAATGTACCTTGTCTATATCTAGTCAGCAAAGTGTATTTGTTTGAAATTCATTTAATACACATTTGCCTTAAAGCAGATTTTTCTGCCTTGGTGTTGCTGCAATTCCCCTTATTTAATATTCCCTCCACCATCCACTTCCGGTGATCAGTGGAATAGTATGAAACCACATGCAGGATAGTGTAACACATCAATTGTGTGCATGAGTATCTCTGTCCCCAGGCAAGACTTAAAACACAACAAGGACTTGTGAAAACATTCCTGTGTTGCACTTCTAGAGGTCAAAATCTCCTCAGGGTGCCTTTGGGTGGAATTAGAAAACACCTTCAAAACAAAAGACATGGTAATTGTATCAGTGAAGCACTTTTAAACAACAAGGTCATTCAAAATGTTATACGTAAGACAAAAAAGGCGCACATAAAAGGACATAAAAGGAGTAAAAGTGAGATAGAAGAGTAAAGATTTTGGAATAAATGGGAATGCAGGGATGTCAAAGTGAGATAGAAGAGTAAAGATTTTGGAATAAATGGGAATGCAGGGATGTCAAAAAGGACAGCAAATCCTTTCTAATGGATTTAACAGGTTAACAACTTTACAAAACATAAATCCCTGTATGCATACATTACATCAGTGATTCCCATAGACTGTATAAATAACGGACAAAGTATCCGTTATGCCACTGTCACGGCAACACAACCCTGGCACGAGCTCGGTCTAGGGCATCCAAGCGTTGGCTGCCCGTGCCATACTAAAGAAGGAATCAGGTGGCTGTCGAGCAAAAGGCAAAGGGAAAAGGCGGACCTTACCTGTGCCGACTTCTTTCCAGGACACCATTCACGGCTCCCGGACCAGCTCACGCTGCTTCCTTCTCGTTACCCCTCAGGGTTTCAGATGACAGTTCATATTTAAGTTAACATATATAACACACAACAAAACTCAACGGAAAAAGGGGAAAACTTCGCAAGAATCTCTTTCCACGGCTTCTGACAACGGCGTCTCTTTCTTCTCGCCTCTCTAGCAGGTGTCTGCCTGAGCTAATCAAGACCACAGCGTCACCGTCTCATTGATAAATTGGTCACGTGACCAGGAAGGTCCGCCCACCTGTAGCTCGACAGCCACACCCCCATACTCTGGACAGTGTTGCCGCAACACCACCCATCTGTTCCTGAGCAGTGTTTTGAAGCCAATCGACGGCGGCGACCATGTTGGAAATGCAGAACTCAACCAGGCATAGTGTGAAGTAAAGAGGCAGGGTTTTAGCCTCAGAGCCAACAGCTATGTGTTCCTGTCCAGGAGTCAAGTCAGTCATGTCCTTATTTTGGCAAAAACTCATAATCTTAATATCTTGTGATTCGTCGCGTTAGAAAAAAATTCACCCCCCGTACAGTGTGTGCCGATAGAGAAATGAACTATGTTTTTTGAACCAGGCTGTAAACATGTTTATTAATGCTGCAAAGATTGTCTTTTTTTAATTGATGTCTATGTGGTGTCCGGTGTTTCTGCACCCAGCCTCAAGTGGATTCTCGATGAATTGCAGTGTTTAACACTTCCACATAGGCTTCATAGTTTGAGACCGGAGGTTGCCACTTGGTGATTCCCAAGGGGAACACAGCAAGGCTAGATCAAAACAATCCACAGTGTCCTGCACTGCTAGCAAAGCATGGGCAACTTTGTGAAAGAAGCTCCAGTTTAATATAAGACTGATGATGAATATCACAACTATTAAAACAGAAAGAAATTGTGTCATTTCTCACCCTCAGCTTCACCTCTACCAATGGTGAGCCACCCACACATTAGAAATGTGGAAGTTGCATGTTGGAGAGTCACTTTTAATTGCTTCCTTTGCAAAAGTGTCCTGCTGGTTTTTATTTGTAGTTGGTGGATGCAATTCCCATTGCTCATAGAGAGAGAAACACTTTTCTTTTAATTCACTAAGGCTTTTCAAAGCATCACCTGGTGTACCCTCTTTTTATCTTCATACATGTACTGACGCAAGAAAACTATACCCTGTCTCCCCTACATAAATAAGAGAAAGCATCAGTACTGCTGCTCAGATTTATATTGACAGAGGATCAATGCAGGTTTCGCATAGACATTATTTTAGTGAAGACTTTTGACCTGTTCCACTCCATCTTCTGTAATTAAAATGTGATGCTGTTGAGACCAGCTGGGACCAACATGTTTTTTTCTCAGGTTTTATAGCTTGAGATTATGTTGCAGATTCATCTTGCTGGATAAGATCTGGATTGGCTTGTAGGAAATTTGGCCAAGGGTGTTGATTCACATATAAAGTCATAATAACACCAGGAAATGTGATACTAATGATTGATTACTTTGTAGATATGTGATTTATTAGAGCACAGTAACCACTAAAAACAGATTAATGACCATTATAATAACCACAGAGTTGTCCTCCCTCCTGTATCTGTGGATCTTTTTCCTTGGCTCTATCCAAACTTTCTTGTGATGCCTCCAAGTCCGTCTCTGTCCTCTGAGCGATGTGTGAATTTCATCAGCGAGCAGTTTTCTGTCTTTATGGGATTGAGTTCCCTCTGTTTCATCTGTCAATTCCAGCCTTTTCTTCTTGTTCTTTTAGGTCTGAATTTCTGTCTCTCACTCCCTCTGTCTATCATCCTCATCCCCTGAGTCATGCTCAGGAAATATTTATGAATTACTGTCTGTAGGCTGCTCTTTAATAACTTTTACTCTAAAAACGCCCGCATCTCGTTCTCTAAATCTCGCTCACATTCTTAGACGCGCCCACGCACGCACACACACACACACAAAAACACACACACACACACACACACACACACACACACACACATACACACACACACACACACACACACACACACACACACACACCATACATTCACCCACCATACACACTTGTACAGGTTGTTTAGTTAAACAGCAGCACAGTGATGCACCTGTTCCTCCTGTACTTTACACAGTTATAGGTCACCATATAATCATCAGCATCAGCATCTCTACAATTTATTACACCTTCAGCTCAATGTGTGTATGTGTTTGCATAAGTGAGTGTGTGTACTTGTGCTCATATGTGTGTGTATGTGTGTGCCTGCAAGAAGGAGATGGTGATTATTTTAGATTGTCTTCCCTCCCTTTTTTCTATGTTCCTCAATTCATTAAGATCAAATTTGATCAAACCTTGTCCTCATTAACTCCCTCTCTCTCCACTATTAATAATTGGAAGTATTATAGACATGACGTATGGATGTGTGTGCTCATTTGTATGTGTTTGCAGATTAGGGTAAGTGAGTGTGTGTGTGCATGCCAGAGGCTCATCTCCATGGCTTGGCTGTATTCTACAGTGCATGTGTCTCCAGTATGTTAGTGATGCTACTGGAGACCCAGCTCTGTTGGAATAACAACCAGGACCCAGCGCAACACTACCAGCCTCCCTCTGGACAGTGTGTGTGTGTGTGTGTGTGTGTGTGTGTGTGTGTGTGTGTGTGTGTGTGTGTGTGTGTGTGTGTGTGTGTGTGTGTGTGTGTGTGTGTGTGTGTGTGTGTGTGTGTGTGTGTGTGTGTGTGTGTGTGTGCCCTAGCCTCTGTCTGTGTTCTTTTCAAACAGAGGCTCAGTCAGACCTGCTGTGTTAGTCTTACACGTGTCCCCTCGGCTCCTCTCTGCATGTACCGTCTGACAGACACAAAAATCAATCTACATAAGTAATTCACTTAGCTCCGATGTTAAAGAGCAAACAGTCAACAGTGTGTCCCTGGTAGGCTTAACCATCCTCAGTAAACATGCAGCAGGTGAAGCAGTGAGCGTGCCCGTGATTTGCTGAGCTGCACCCAAGGGGCTTGTCAAAGCACTCTAACAGCTGATTTTACATAAAGATCCATAGACTGGTCGAGGATGCCTTTAATCATCTGCACATATGATGACATTGCTCTTCATCCTCTTCATGTTGGATCAAGGTCAAACTGTGAAGCCCTTGAAATGCAGATTGGCTGAAATCACAGCGTCATATGAACAATAGAGCTGATAAGAAAGAAGTTGCCCTTAAGGCTTCAATTAGCTCCTTCAACTAATCCTCCTGTTCACGCCTTTAGTTAGGCTAGGTCTTTGTGTAATGTGGACCATTTATAACACCAGCATTCAGCTACGTGGCTAATCCGAAATCTGATTCTCAGCTGAAAAGGTTTCCTTAATAAGTGATGCAGTATGTAGTGTCCAGTATGCAGAGGGGGTGTATGTCTCAGATAGTATGTAAAATAGTGACAACCGAATAACACAATTGCTATTTAAACTAGACCCTTAAAAAAAGTTTGAATTTACTTTACAATAAGACAATGTGTATTCTTGTACGTTTGACGTCACCTGGTGTGTGACTCAGCTATTCAGCACTCAAGAGGGATTTATTAGTTTCATAACAAGGAATGTAACTCATATCCTGTGCCTCCCATACTCAAAGACCAATGAAATTTACATACAACAAGACAACAGAGGCAATGACTCAGAGTGAGTGAACAAACTGTACAATGTCTAACCAGGGTTTGAATGTAGTCGGCAGAATTAGAGACAGCTCTCATTAAAGCATAGGAAAGAAAAAACAGGAATACTTCAATACTTCTGCTCTCAGAAATGACCTTTAAGTGGTGACGACTTTTTAATTGTACTTGGGTAAAATTTATGATTGATGCTGGATGGAGAGCTCTGATAGGAGAACATGAATTTTATTTGACTCAGTTTGATCATGACAGCTTTTCTGATCTCCTGTGAGAGACAGATTGAGGTGCTCAAAGAAGAAAAATGTAGGATTTCATTCCGACTATCACACAGGCTGATCAACATGTGCTCAAGAACAAAGAAAAACTTACAACCCCTTTGTTGCAAGAGATGCATCTACCAAATATTGGCCAATTACACATGGCTGCAAAACCTACCAGTTTAAGTACTTAGGAGAAAATTGTTATAAAAAATAATTTCATTCTTTATCAAGGAGGCATCAGTTGCTATAGAGACAGAACAAATCATCACCTTGACAACTGAGATCCAAGTTTATAATCTTTACCTGATGCTGTCATTGTGTTTCTCCATAATGGGACTTAATATTTTTTCATTCTGTCCTTTCTACTGGGAGAGACCCTTTCTTTTCTACTCATGCCACTTGCTCATTTTTCTCCTTCAAGGTTTTCTTTCAGAGAACAAAAACGTTTTGAGGTAAATTTGTGATTTTGAGCAAAATTGTCTTGCCTTCACTTGTGCACACTCCACTGGTGAAGGTCATGAGATGTGGCTTGAAGCTCTGAAATGTTCGAGAAAGTTAGGCATGAAAAAACATGAATATGAAACAGCAGGGAATTGGGTTGTTTCCAATAAAAATCTGTGTCAAATGAAGGTCCTTTCTCTCCTCACCTCAGTTAAAAACAAAAAAAGTCTATTACGATTGCCATTCCTACATTCACTCATGCTGCAGATATAATTGTGTTGCTTTCTTATTACACCACTTTCCTTCCTTCTTGTTTATCAGGTATATTTGCAGTAGCGTCTCCTTACATCATGCATATTCCATATCTCAGCAGTGAGCTCCTCAGGGGCTCAAATCTGCTTCCTGCTGAACCTTTTACACACTGGATTCATATTAAGAGCCCCCCCCAGAGAGCAGATCCTTAACCACCTCTTTCAACAGTATAACTATTTGTGCAATTATGCTTTCGACATTAGAGAGCAAAAATACAGCAAACATGGGAGTGGAGCGGGGCTGGGTCAAATAGCTGTGAGAATAAATTTAGTCTGAACCAGCTTGAAATATTACATCATATAAGATGCATACAAATCAGACAGTAGAATAAAATGTGTCTTTCACATAGAATTAAAACTCCAAACTAAATAGTGCATGGTATTGTTCTGTTCCAAAAAACTCAGTGCTCAACATGAAGCCAGAGCAGTTTTAAATCAATCTTAGAAAGAACGTACAAATATCATCTGGCCTAGTTCTGCTCAGTGGGAAATTATCTTCACATTATACAGAGCAGATTTGACTTTATCTTACAAGCTACAGTACTGTCCATGTAGACTTAATTAAGCTTTTTCAGTGAGTTGTCCTCCTGGAGTTTTGCTCCAAATGTCTGCCTCCTTCTCTATTAACTGTGATTTATGACTGCTGAAGCTCAGGGAGAAGATTGAATGAAAGTGTAAAATTTTGCCCTGTATCTTTTTTCCCCCCTCTCCCTACATTTATTAGCAGGTCGGCATTTTCTTGCTCCATAGTCAAATCCTGCTTCGCTGTAATCTCATTTCCTTACTATTATAGCTGCAGGCTGACCACTATGTTCTGTGCTTTTTACACTGTCTCCAGAGAAGCCTCACAGAGATGTTTTTAGGCTTAAGTGCCTTCCTGAAGAGCAAATTGAGCGTGGCTCTTGAAGGAAAGGAGAGCACACTTCAGACTCTGTGTACCTTTCTGCCTGCAGTTGAAAAAACTGCTGTTTGTGCAAATAAAAGGAGAAGATATAGAAAACATGATGGTGCTTCGTACAAATTACAGGTTGCTTTAATTGTTGTAGCTGTCCCCTTGATGGAAGCCTATAATTAACATGCTGTCCTTTGACAGCATTCTAATTTTTAATTGCTGACAGCATGTTAATGTTTTTTTCCTTGAAAAAAAAAACTTTGTAAAATGTTATTATGATCATTAAGTATAAAAGCTTTGTAGGTAGCTTGCATAGAAGAGAGACACAATCACAGAGTGGCGGAAGAGAGAGTCAAGGTTAACATGCACATTGTGAGAGAGAGATAACACCTGGAGGATAAATATTAAAAGCCCAAACATCTGGAGTGAGACACCTATACCCAGGCTTAGAGAGACCAAGTGAATGACTCCTGGATGGTGGATCATCAGACAGAGAAAAGCTTGATTTAACAGATAGGACCTGCAGGAGAAAAAAGGAGGAGAAAGCAGGAGAAGAGAAGGGCAACAACCACAGCAGAGACTGAGAGAAATGCTGTGTTTAGTACTAGTATAGGCTTAAATTAATCAAGCCTATACTGGAAGAATAAGGGTAGTACAGGGAAACAGAAAATTGATGCAAAAAGATGAGTTTGGACTTCTGTGTAACTCCAGGGACAGACAGAAGCCTGTGTTGTGAGGGCAGAGACAGTTGAATTGATTCCAGTTGTAAAAAAAAAAAACGGACCAATGACTTTACATTTATTTTCGAATTCTAGGATACAGTTCATTTGTAACTTTTGAAACTTGAGTCTAACAAGAAAATGTGACAGTAGTAAAGTCAGCTACAGATTCTGTTCAAGTCACTAGAGATAAGGAACTATAGTGCAATGGACATGCAGGTCTTTATCATGTCATCACACCAGTGTGTGGTCTGCCATTGGCAGATTTTATGGTTCTTCTGATTGTCAACTTTAAAAATACCTTATCACATCTATTTTTCTGTGCAAAGAATGTAACAGACATGAGCCATATAAAGAGTAATGGATAGTGAGCAGATGGTAACAGCAGGTTAGAATCTGGACCCAGTTAGTATACAACATTAGCAGGACCATGAAAGAGTTCCTCCTCTTTAACCACCCACTCACTATACAATATCTTGCTTATAACAAAGCTGATAACTAAAGCATGTTGACACAAAATATTGAGTTAAAGGTCGGAATTTGACATTTAGTGTGGATCTCCACTTTCAGAAACAAGCCTGACAGAAGATGACAAATGACTTGGAATTAAAATGTTGCATTACTTGAAGAAAACTTTTACACGTGAGGCATGTTTTAATAACCTTTGTGAGTGTGCACTCTGGAGATTTCCTCCGTCAGAAATATTACCTGTGCTAGTGGGCTGCATTTAACTTGGAGTCCAAATTATAACTCTAAAGCTCACAGTAATACACAGCTTTATGTAAGCAGTGTCGTGTAGAAATGTCAGATGAGAAACAGAGGGGCCTTAGGTAAATATGTGTGCATGTGTGTGATAAAGATAAAGAGAGAGAGGGATGTGTGTTTAGTTATGCTGATCACTGCTGCCCTTCAAAATGTCAGAGTGCTGCGAGTGATTAGAGAGGCTGTCGATAAGGACAACAGCAAAGACTGCAGCCTGATGAAAGGAGGAGAAGGAGGAGGAGGAGGAGGAGGAGGAAGAGAGGGAGGAAACTAGAGATCAACGTAAAAATTAAGAGGTTTAAGTTGGAGGGGGAGAGGTGAGAGAGTGATAAAGGAAATATTGGATCAGGTGGATGAGGGAGAAGGCGCAATAGAGAACAGGAGGCAACAAGTGGAAAAGAGATGAAGAGACACATTTGCATAATCTCACAGTATGTCGGTGTAGAATTTAAATTAAATGTAACAACTGGATACTATAATTATACTTTTACATAGTCAGAGACTGTGGGGCAATTTAACCTGCTTTAAAGCCATCCATCCATCCTTCCATTATATATACCGCTTTTCCCATTTGGGATCGCAGGGTGGAGGGCTGGAGCCCATCCCACACTCACACCTACCGGCAATTTGGAGTGACCAATTAACCAGGCAAGCAGGTTTTTGCACTGTGGGAGGTAGCCAAAGTACCTGGAGAGAACCCACGCATGCACATACAAAAATGCAAACTCCACACGATAGGCTTGTGCTCAGCCAAGAGGCAACAGAGCTAACCACTGCACCACTGCTCAAAATGACATTCACATTTTTTAGGAATAATTGAATTAGCTGAAAAATATACAATATTATCATAAGAGCCCCTCAGATTGTCCTGTCAGATTGTTTTTTGGGTCTATCTCCATTGTCAGGGGAGGATTTGTTGTATCCTGTATTATAATTGTAATGTCTGTTATGGCTTTTTTTTTTTCAAGTCAATTTAGATAAAAGCTTTAGGCATATTCAATTAAATTGAAATGGCATTAGAGCAGAATAAGAGTGTTATTATGGTTTCATTCAAATTTATAGACCTGCTCCAGTTTTAATCTAATTGAGAGATTACATTGTCCCCTATCTAATTCTCTTTTTCGGGTTGGTTCAGTGACCCTTGAGGAGCTCTAAGAGTACGATGTTTGATTAGAAAAATAAGCTTTTTTTGTGGTTTGCAAAATGCAAACATTTAAATGCTTTGGGCTTTTGTGGGATGACAACAAAATAGCAATCAGTCGGAGAATATAATGAAAATGTGTGAAAAGATAACAGAACCTAATGATTTTCAGAAAGTTCAGCAAAGTAGGAGCAGAAGAATTAAGCAATCAAAGCTGGAGCTATGTTAAAAGCTAAAACACGGAGTCATATATGGGTGTGTGTGTGTGTGTGTGTATTAAGACCTGGTGCATGTGTGTGAGTGTGTGTATGTATTTGATGACTGGTGGAGAGGCAGGTAAATTGATAGATGGTTTACGGTTTATGGCAAGAAACGATTGTGAAAGGTCATGTGACACACTTTGACATTTACAGAGGCATACATCTTATTGCTAGTAATGCACACGCACAGGCATACATGAACACACACACACACACACATACACACACACACACACAGACACACACACACACACACACACACACACACACACACACACACACACACACACACACACACACTGTCAAGGGGATGGTAAGTTTCAACGTCCATCCACTTTAATTCCTGACAGCCAAACGGGGAGGATGAGGAGCCAGAGACATTCGTTGTTTGTCTGCTGTTAAGATCTACTTTCCATCAAACATTGCTTATCAGGATTTACGCTGGCATTTCAAAATCTGCAGCTTAAGATGCAACACACTCTCACTTTCTTTCTCTGTCCAACACTCACACACTCACTCACACACACACACACACACACATGAGCTGGCAGTGAGCCAACTTCATTACAACAGCACTCTGGCAGGCTGATTGAGTGATCAAAGCTAATCGCATTTAATCATATCTAATCATATGTAATAACCAACAGAGAGTGCTCAGGCATGACAGGGTTCGCCTCTTTCTCTCTCTCTCTCTCTCTCTCTCTCTCTCTCTCTCTCTCTCTCTCTCTCCCTCCCTCCCTCCCTTTTCTCATCTCTCCTCCCTCTCTCCTTGACCCTCTCTCCACTCCTCATACACCAGCTAACAACTCCTCCTCTTTTACTCGTACCTTTCTTTTGTCTTCTGTTGTCAAAATGAGACCGAGCGTAAGTGAAGGATAGAGGAGGATGGAGTGAAAACAGGGTGTCAAAAAAGAGAGGAAAGATGAAAATAAAAGAGAGGGGGTGACAGATGGACACCCTCAGCAGAACATGGAGCCCCCTCAGCCGATTGTACCTTTGTGCTTTTGTGCGCTAAAGGACAGAACAAGATGCTCCTGCTTCCGGCTTGGATGTGTGACTAACAGCTTTGTCATAAAAATAAATGGTAAAAGATGATCTGGGAATACTTTCAACATTATCCTTCTTTCCAATTTATATTCAGTACACAGTTTTAAAAAGCTGCAGCGTCTTAGGCCTTCGCGATTTCTTCCAGTTTTTCTGGGCTTTGATCAGATTTTGAAGAGCCGCTGAGATTCTCTCTCCACACTGCGGTTACATGCAATAATAATGCAGTGTGATAACTGGAACTGGTTTAGCTTTAAGTAGACTGCACACAGTGTAAATATTCCTATGGGTTGAATCTCTAGCTGTCATTTGGGATGTTATGAGCGCTCATCTGATAAAGTTGTGGTTCTGTACGCCTTCTTGTAATGTGTGAAGAAGGTGGAAATACAAAATCCTCCAGGCATAAACTCAATCTTGCACGACCTCAGAGTATAAGCTCCTATGTTTCTTGGATCAGCTGTTTTCCTATTCCTTCTGCCTCTCAATGCTGTTTCCATACCAGATCTTTATTAAACTCCACATTTTTTGTGTGAAAAAAGAGCACACTTGAAGTAAACAAACTGCCTTCACCTTGCAGCAGATGAAACACCTCTTTTAGGTTGTTTGTCATATTGCTCGTAGTGGTTTGTGTCTAATGGTCTACATTTACTCCCCACACATTACACCTTCCTGACATCCAATTAGGGTGGTCTGTTGTTCTTCTGTCATTCTCTTCTTTCCAAAACAGAGCATTGGACAAGCAACCCCACTTTATGCAGCAATTGCTCTTTAGTTTGGGGCCAAAGAAGTAGCAAAAGGTTTTGAACTTCACAAAACAAGTTCTATCTTTTTGTGTCCACAACATCATGACTTTCCATTCTCTCTATTTGTACAATTTACTGCCCTCCCTCTTTTTGAGTGTGGCCTCTTGGAGCAGCTTTACTCTCACTCTTGCCTCAGCCTTGTTGGACAAAGCTTAGCTCCAGCAAGCCAGAGTCTTGACTCTAATTAGTATCATCATCGATCATTTCCTTCTAGTTGGTTTGAGCTGTGATGAGATCCGTCATGCTTGTCAGTACCTTGAAACTGCTCATGTGGGGAATGTTGAAGTGGGAGGATATTTTATCCATCAGAGCAGATAAAAATAGATTGGCTCTTGTTAAATTTGATCAGAGTGATCAGAGGCAGACTGTAATTAAGATGGCCACTGCTCTCCTTCAAGTTAAGTGACTCTATCTTATCTTTATAGGGTGCAGCCATGGTGAGAAAGTAAATATGTGTTATGTAATTTATGAACTATGACATTTCTGTCTTTGGTACTGCCATTTCATTTATGCATAATCAACTGCTTCCTGCACACTCTGTGAACTCTGAAAATGAATTGTCAAGTGTTAAGTTTTCACACTGCTGAAATAGAACAAAAGCATGGAGCATCCTGGAGAGACGAAGCAACTCTGATAATCCCTGATGATTTTCAGTTCAGTTTTAAGTGCCTTCAACATGCACAGATTGCTGTGTGTTTACTGAGTGTGACACAGTTTAAACATTGTTTCTCCCACGCAGCCTGCCAAGCTAAGTATCTGGGGACGAGTTGTTGAAACTTAAACCTTGTACCAACAAAAGAAAATGACAAAACTATAGCCAAGGCCTCAGGTTTCAGGAGCCGCATGTTGAGATCACAAACAAACAAACAAACAAACAGGCATAAGGGCATCTGTTTGTCTCCCTCCGCAGGATGCTTTGCTGCGGCTGGCGGCGGTTGTCGACTCGCGCTCACTGCGAGCGATCCTTCGAGACAGCATACAGGAGCTGCTACCCAGCACGGTATTTGCTCACATGCACACACACACTCATATTCTACATTTGTGAAAAGAGCTAATTGACATTTCCTTGATTTATTACCTGAAACAAAAGCTTCCTGTTAGTATTCAGAGCATCAGAGCTAAACGACATGAGAACAGGGAACAGAGGCCCAGGCCTGAGACTCATCATTCATTTAATTAATTACAATCTGATTAATGCAACAAATGAATGTGTAAATGTGTGCATGTGTGTTTCCAGGAGTGTGTATGTTTCTACATCCTGGATGGAGACTCCAGGCTGCTATCAGAAGACCCGCCTCATGAACTGCCACCGGAGGGAAAGATCAGGTGTGTATTCTATGTGTGTGTGTACTCTAGGTGCGTTTGTGTGTGTCTAAGTACTAAGTCACAGATGTTTTATAGAAGAACAACAGAGATGAAATCAGGAAACAGAGGCTTGTCTGTGTGGAAAGCGTGCGTCACAGTAATAAATATGAGCCCCTCAGCATAACATCACATCATCAGTGCAGAGATGAAGAGAGGGAGATCTCTTATTATTTTTACTTCCTTTTTCTTTCTTCTCTTGTCCCTCAGTCTTATTAAAACTCTCCCTTTTATTCCCTCTTATTAAACATTCCTCTCCGTCTCTCAGATGATCTTGTTCCAGCTCTTGTCATCTGCTATTCTACCTCCTCACCTTGCTGCAACAGCCTGTCATTGCCCTTTTTTCCCCTCATAGCTTGCTCCCCCTCAAAAAGAACCGTAAAGCACTAAGCTGGTTGTGTTTGGGTCTCTCTTCAACCCCCTCCCTCTCTCCCCCAACCTTTTGCCTCCTAGCCGCTCCTCTTTTTCTCTCTCACCTTCAATCCCTCTCCCCCCATGAAAGCTGTTGCACAGCTAATAGCCGAGGTGACAGCACCCGGGGGTCCCTCTGTGAGACACGGCGATCCTCTTCTCTCTTAAGTGCTCTCTGAAGCTCTACAACCCCTGTATGTGACTGCCGCTGCTGCCCGTGCTCTGGCAAAATCCAACAATACATTATGGATGAAACTGTCTGTTTGTCAGACAAGAAGGCTTTTTTCAGCACCTTATTGCCGCACAAACCACAAAGCCACACACTAACATGCTTACATAGACATGACAAAACAATCACACAAGCTCAGACCACATGTTTGCACACACAAACAGAAACACACATGCTCACACACACACACATTTGTCAGTGCTGCATACAGGCTAGGGGAGAGGCAGTATTAAAAGAGCTACAGGGTACTTTGTTACTCTTCTACCTCCAATTCACCTGCTTATATAAGCCTGTTATCAAGACCTTGGCACACATACACACACACACAAACAAGCACAAACACCTACACACACACTCAGTGAACCCATCTGAGAGGCAGAAGGCCACTTTGTTTGAGCCTCGTTCCAGCCCACTCTCCAATACATACAAGCCCATTAACTGGACCTTGACACACACACACATACACACACACACACAGGCACACACACATATACAGACAGAAGGAAAATTTCATCTAAAACAGCTTCCATAATCGTTTTTTCTCTGAACTATTTATTGTGTACAAGATAGCTGAAGCCTCATAGCCGAGCAAGTTATTGTAAAAACTGCTGCGAAAATTAAGACACATAGTCCAGGATATGAGAGATACAGCACGCAGCGGTATATGTAGTGCACAACAGGGTTGCACAACAGTTGCAAAATTAATTAAATTGAATTAATCAAAGTGAGTTTATATCAATTAAAAACATCTGAGTTTGCTTCTTTATTTTCTAAATAGGATTGTTCATAATCTTAATGATATGCGAAATTGCATATGATGGATAATTGGATGGTTGAATTTTTATTAAAACACGTTTTGACTTAGTTGTTGAATTTATTGTATCTCAATTAGAAGGTTGGGGGTTTGATCCCAGATCCCCTGCCCCTGGTGGCTGTGCCATCGGTGTGACTGGGATTAGTCAAAACTGATGGGCTTTCCATAGCATCCTCTGCCATCAGTGCAGGAATGTGCTCTGAATGGGTGAATGCGACATGTAATGTAAAGGCACTTTGAAAGGTCAGAAGACATGAAAAAGCACTTTCTGAATACACTCCATCTACCATGTACTTTTACTCTCCTTCAACCAAATCCTATAGCATCTTAATATAGCAGCAAACAGATACAAATTAAAGGGTAGATTTTTATGTACAGTTTATCACCTGTAAATTATAAGCAGAATAACTGAACACAGCAGCAACTAGTCTGTGTTTCATTGTCTTCAGCTGAAAAAACAACTACAGCACAGATGGTTCATAATAAGATGTAGATTATCATATTTATGTAAGTTTTAGTCTCATTTTCACTTGACAACAAAATATAAATCTGCCAACATCAAATATATAACTGGAAAATATACTCATATATGAGGCCGAAGGCTTTTTAAGCACTCCTCATAGTCAGCACCAAAATGACTAGTCACTGAAACTAATTATTAATATTTGTATTATTGTAGACCTGAAATGCTGATCATGTGTGGTGTCTTAGCTGTTGTTCAGCCATCCATCAGCCATAATGCTATAATGCTGTACTACCTGGATGTAAATGAGCACCAATGACAGACAGTAACTCATTGCATGGGGTAGTTTGTTAGTGTTTTGATCCATAAAATGGGGATAAAGTTGTACATTGGCTGTGTCCGGTTAAACTGGCATATAACTACTTGACCGGAGCAATTCATTACTAGCACAGGCATTGGGATGTTAACCTGAGAACCGAGATGAAGGCTGATGGTGCTAGCTTTTCTAATGTTAGCCACATTCTCCAAACCAATTTGACCTTGTTTACCTGCACACTCTGTGACCCTTGTGCTCGACTGTTTTCTGAGTGTTTTCTTACCTTTAGACTAGTTGGTTAGTCAGAATTGAAATGTATTTTTGAAAGACCAGGAAATTAGTCACTTAAAAATAACTAAAATAATCAAACATATGGAGAGACACACAACTTATTATACAATAGAGCTCTTTCTGAGTGCGAAAAATGCATTTTGTCATGTGCAAAACCTCATACTGAGGCATACATTAGCCTATATCTTAAAGAAAGACATGCTGATTTAGATCAATAAGATGCTTTTACACATTATCCCTCCATTAGCTGTCATTGGCACTGCAGTGTTTCTTAATGATGGTTAAACAGTCCCAGAAAATGGAGCTCATAGTTTAAGGTCAAGCAGGGCCATGAAGTCATTCCCATAAGCCAGGTCTATTAATCACAGGCTGATTTTTACGAGTGCAAACTCCACACCCACACACACTTTTAGTGTATTGGACTGGCCTTTTTTAATTGGAATCTCCGAGACTGTGTCACTGCTGCCTCAAGCTGTTGTCACTGGCCACCAGTGCACTGTAAACACACCGCCCACAACACAAACTTTAACCTACATGTCGTTCGGTCTGAGCCATACATTCAAACCTTAATCTTGTTATCTAAAAGCCATGGTATAAGTGGGCAGAGAAACTAAATCACAGTATTTTCACTTCACCCCAGGTGTTTTTTTTCTCTCTCCCTCACTGTAATTTGGCCTCATGCTTGCAGCGGGATTGCCGCTCTGAACAAAGACATTACACAAAGGTCAGCTGTGTTAGCCACAATTGTAAAATACGATGGGAAGGGGTTTTTATTTGTGATGGAAGTGGAGTATTCCTCTGTGAGCTGAAATAAATGGGCACTTTTAAATCAATGCACCACGCAGAGGCTTGGTGGCAATGGTTAGAGGGGATTTCAGGCTTTGTGAGCATGTAATGGACTGCTTCTATACGTGTGTGTGTGTGTGTGTGTGTGTGTGTGTGTGTGTATGTGTGTGTGTGTGTGTGTGTGTGTGTGTGTGTGTGTGTGTGTGTGTGAAGCTACTACAGGGTTCAGATTATTATGTAAAGCACATAGATAATGAATTAGCCTGTCATAATGAGTGAAACCATTTTCTGTCTTGTCCTTCGTATGCACGAAAGTGTGTGTGCTCATTGAATTGCTTAGCCACTTTGCTGCACATGTGCTTTTTCACAAGATGTGTGTGTATGTGTTCTTTGGCAGTCATCAGTCCAGAATAAACAGCTCCATGTCTCAAATTTGAGCATAAGAAAGCTGACCTCCGTATAAAATATAACACACACAGACCTTCACCTCTCCCACCATCACACCTGGTTTCACATGAGGCCAACACACAGACACACACAAATTGCTGTATTGAAATCACATAATTTCCCACTGAATAATAGAACTATTCAAACATGTTTTGGTTGGTGTCAATGAAACCATCGTGTCTGTTTTTGTTCTGCTCATGATTGTTTTTCCATTTGCTCCAATTGTCTCACAAATCCTCTCTTCCTCTTTGTCTCTCCGGTGTCTAACAGACTGGTTTTCTTTCAGATTTATGTCCTGTAGGTGATTATCTTCTCAAACAAGTTCAGCTCAACATGTATTTGTTTTTCAGGAATATTGTGGACCAGCTGAAGCGATGTCAGAGTGCCGGCCTTCCTCCACCCGAACTGCCGGAGAAATACAGAATCTACCTGGCAGCACCGTTACCTGCACACAGACGAGGTACCTGTGGTTCCTGAACATATGTTTGTATACTGAAGGGTTTGAATGATGCTTGTAGACAGACAAAATGGACCAACATCCAAGTGTGTTTTAGGATGTGTGAGTGTGTTTATGCATACAGAGGAGCAGAGAAATGGGAGAATGTGGGAGACATAAAACAAACGAAGGAGGTAGAGAGAGAAGTAGAGAACGAGAGACAATGATTGCAGAGGGAGAGAGATATAGAGCAGTGTGGGTAGTGGGATTGAACCAGATCCAGGAAAAAAATCAAAACAATGAAAGTTCTGCCACAAGGAAAGAAAAGTGAGAACTCAAATTCAGTTGAATGAATAGAGTCTGCATTCCTTTTCAAATGAAAGCTTTTAAAGTAGAACTGAAAGAGTAACCTGGAGGAAAGTAATCAGAGAAACATTCTCAGGTACACATGCATGACCACTCTGCACTCTATGGATCAATACATTCTGCTGAACATTTTATGATGCTGCAGGAGTAACAAGAAGTTTGGTACCACAGTGGTAAACACTGATTGTCTGTTTGTCTTCTTTTCCACACATGCAGCAAAACTAATTGTGTCCATAAGGATGTGCTGCTGCTATCTGCTCGTAATCAATGTGAATGAAAAATGGAAGAAAAGAATGGACAATGTTTTGCAAGGACATCAGCTTCACTTATTTCCACGGCCACTTCCCCTACTTTTTTCTAATAGAGCATTGAGAGAGAACAAATAGGATGAAGAGGGAAACAGAAGTACCCAGATAATAAAATGATAGGATGGGGATGAAAGGACCATGAATCATCTTTGTCTTTATCTATTCAGTATGTATTATGAATGCTTCTTTCCTTTTTTCTTCTTTCTTTTAAGCTGTTGTCATTCCCATTCTGGACCAAGAGCGGGACAAGGCCATCGCTGTCTTACTGGTGAGTCCTTTGATTTCAATGGAGTAAAATACAGGGTGAAGGAAGCTTAACTGTGGACTATGCTATAACATTTTCCTTTATGAGAATATAGATATAACACGAACCAGACCCTCACAGAGACAGCACAGCCATCTACGGTCGAGCTCATTTACAGGACTGTGCTGACATTTCTGTGTGTGTTACAGGTGGGCTGTAATCCACTCTCTGATCAGGATGAAGTACATCTTAACACGCTGGAAAAACATGTAAGCTCACTTTTAGTCTGTGTCTTCTTTGTTCACATGTTAAAAAATGACTTGGCAGAAAGTCTGTAGCTGAGTATACGATCTCCCTTTTTGTTTAACTGACATCACAACAGCACAGGGCCACCAACTTGTTTTATTTCTCACAAGCCATAAAGCACAGCCTGTATCTATTCTACAAGAAGATGTCATCCATGTTAATTAAGCAGGGAGGAGTAGATTTATAGATGCCGAGCCTGTAAAAGATGAAGCACGTAAACGTACTGACAGTAAAGCATGAAAGGTGACATTAACAGCAGAAGTCATCACAAAGTCACAAATATTTTATCAAATAACTTGAAGTTTTCAGAACTTAAGTTTGACCCTGTTCATATCTACAACAATAAAAAAAAATTTACAAACCATTTTAGAATTTATCTCTTTGCGCAACGTTCTCTGTCTCCTGTGTGTTACATCCATTCCTGTGTAAAGACAGGCAATTGAATTTCATTGGTCTGTTTGCTCATTTTTATACAGCATAACAAGGATTGAATAAAATAATGATCAAATTAAATAGTATTATGTCTGATGATTTACTTCCTTCCCTTTCTGCATGTTCCCAGGCATCAGTGGCATGTGTACGAGTCCAGGCTGTTAACTCGTCCTACCATAGGCCTCCACTCAGCCCGTCTCCTATACAGTCCCACAATGCACTGCTGCACCTCAACGTCTCAGAGCAGGACTACTCCGAGCTGGACCGCAACATCCTGCAACTTTGTGGTATGTGCACACACAGACACACACAGGGGTAGTTAACAACATTCATAAAGTAATATTAAACAAACCTTGAACACCTACATCACCTACATCCTGTACATAAAACCACAACACTCTGAGGCAAACGTAATTACACACACAGCCCACGGTATGTGAGGTAAGCTATGTTAATATGGTTAGCCCATCTGGATAAAAATCTCTATGAATTTAAATGATGGACTCTGTCAGTGGCACAAGGAGTGTGTGACAGCTCCCGTGTGAAAACACTTTGCAAAAACACTGTTGCAAATCTCATGCATAATGGAAGTGAACTCGCTAACGCCACTCCTGTGAATGCACACACACATACACCAATGTTGTTTACTCCCTGGTAATTGTCAGCAAATATGAGTTGACTTCAGTCTCCTCTACCTCGCCTCTCTGCCCCCTCATCCAACTCTTTGCTTTCTGGATTTATCAGCAGTCCATGCAGGCCTCCACCTCATGTCTTGTCTTGATTATTAGTCCCTCTGTTAGCTGGTTCTTGTTCACCCTTCCTCGACCTCGCTGTCTCCATGCATCCCTCTCCGGATTGCTTTTCGTCAACATGCGTACATGCTCTGCATTCTCTGTGTCCCTTAACGGCTATCCTCCCTTGCTACTCTCTGTTTTTTGCTCCCATCACTCACTTCCCTTCTCCCTTTTCTCTTTCAGGTGAGCTCTTTGACCTTGATGCAGCCTCTCTCCAGCTCAAAGTTATCAATTATGTAAGTGGCTGAGATCACTCATACTCTCTCTCACACACATGGACACACACACAGAGCTAAAGACGTACTGTACATGCAAAATATGAAATCCCTCCCTGTGACTTCTTCCCCTCAACCTGTCATTAACCATCCCCCAGGCTTTATATCACACACTGACCTCATCCCCCCCATCTATATGGTCTGTAGGCAGGGGGCAAGTCGAGAGAAAATTGTAAAGTAGATGGGGACATAGGGAGAAGAGAGATATCGGGCTTCAGCTGAAGCATGCACAGAAAACCCCACAACAATGTAAATGTATGCAATTATTCATAGATAAAGAAACTATGAGATAGAGAGCAATAAAGCAGGAGAGAGCAGTGAGATCTGAAGGTTAAATAGCATCAAAGAGACAAACTCTGAGCTTTATAGAAGCCTAATGGATTTTTGCATACACTTGTGACTCTTTTTTTATACGACTAATAGAGCATGAAGGACTTGTTTGGGTTTTTTTGTTCTTAGATAAAGAAGGCAATTAAGTCTGTGTTTTTCTCAACTTGAAAAATCAAGCCCATTGGATTCACTGTTGCCAGCATACCATCGTGAGGCATTGCTGCTGTACTCCATTGTGTATGATACGTCTGACAATGAATTTTTTATACATTTTATTAGGGGTGACCCCAAATAGTCGAATATTCGACGATTCGTTCTAACGAGCCTTAGTCGACTGCCAGTCTCATAGTCGAATATTTGCATATGAAACGTGGATCATTCCATTCAAACCATGGGGGTGCTCAATGTCAAATTTTACACAATTTTCCTGTTTCCCGTAAACAATAGTGTCTCATATATCCTATTTTTATATAAATATAGACTTATTTAATGTAATTCTGAGAACAGCTCTTGAAGTGTTAAATCTCCTTAAAGTGCATTCTCCCCCTGGTAATTAAAGGTGGACCATTTTAGCGGGAGCTGTGAAGCAGACGTACCTCAGCTGGCCTTTTAAATCTTTCTACGTTCATGGTAGCTCAAAATGTCAGGAAATAAAACTTCAGTTGATCCTAAAAAATAGTGATGAAGATGAAGAGCAGCTTCATGAAGAGGGCTGTGAGATCAAGGATTACCGGACCACACAAAAACTGTACGGGGCCAAAAGAACGAGCAGGAATACCCAAAGCTGCGCAAAGCCTCAAAAACAATTTTTACAGTCAACAAAGCAAGGAGCGCCCTTCTGCCCGTACACACGATGGTTTTCCTCGCGTACAATTTGAAAAGACTCAAGCGGACAAAGACGCGATGAAAGACAGTTTTAAAAGGTACTGTTAAGGTATTTAAAAACCCTTTAGCTGCTTCAGGTTTGATTTTGAACATTATACAAATGTTTAGCCTTAAGTTGGACAAACTACTCTCCGCAGGGCTGCTCTCCGCTGTGTGAACACTGTTTAAATATCTCCTGATTCTTTATTCTATAACGGCGCGTTGTTCCATGTTTAACGGATGGTGGCCTTATTTGAGTTTTCTCTCCATCATCCCCTCGTTGTTTTTGCAACATAGATTTAAAAAATCTAAGTTTTATACTTATAATATTCTGTTGTCCCTTTTACTTTAAGCTATGAGTCTCTTAATTGTAAAGGGTTATGCGTAATATTGTCATGCGGTCACCATCATGCAGACTTTGGGTCAATAAGGAAAAACAACAAACATTCGACTATTAGTCGACTATGGGCAAAATCCGATGGATCAGATTCGACTAAGCAAATCCTTAGTCGGGCTCACCTACATTTTATAGACCAAACTATTAATTATATATATCAAGAAGTGATCGGCAGATGATATACTTATGAAAGCCTTCGCCACAAGCAGCTCTAACATTCTTTGTTATTGCATCTATCCTCTATATTATAACGATGGCGCATTCATTTTCTGCAAAACAAAAAGTCGACATATTTGTCAGCATTTGATCTGACTGTGAAACAACAAATGCAAGTAATTTTTAATAATTAATAATATTAAAAATGATTAAGCACTGAGTTGTTAAACTGTTGATGCTTTTTCTTCATTTAAGACATCATTTAGGCGACTCTAGTGTATAATCAGCACCACATTTCAGCTTCTTCTTATCTCTCTTCAGTATCTATTTTGTCATCAGTCATCATAAGAAAAATACCTCAATTATTCAGTCTGTGGTATGTCAATCTTTAGTGTCCTACTGCAGGGAAAGTCTTTATGTAAACTGTTTTAAAGCAATCTGTTTTCTTTAAAAATCCTGTTTCAAATGCTTGAAACCCAAGCCCGAACCACACATCTAACCTTTCCCTGCACCTGTGCTATACCCAGACATTGCATGACTGGATACATGAGGTCAAACAATAACCCTGCAGCTGTGCAGACTGCATGTAAGACGTCTTTTATCCTGAATCTGTGCTATTTTTCCTGCATCTGAAGGAGAGTAGAGGGAGAATGAGGTGGTGCAAAAAGGCTGCAGGCGTTCCAAGATGTTTTTTGAATCCAACATGATTTTTTTTTTTGCTTGTTTATCGTTGAAAAGGGGTGGGGGAGGAGGTGGGTAAAGGAGGGGAGCGGTGGGAGATTGTTGCTTGTGAAGAATTGTCAGTTTGGTGGGAAGTGCTCGGGGCGGCTCTTATGGGATTATGAGCATTTGGGAAAAATGGGGTTGAGGGGCTTAATATTATATGTGGGCGCAGCGACATGCTTTACGTGTATTTATGTATATGCTCTGGGTGTGCGCGTACATGTGTGTGTATACTTATGTGTGTGATTGAGGGGGGGGGTGGGTGTGTTGGCAGCCGCTTGTGTTTATCCCCATCCTGCTTGTTCCTCATCCAGCTCTGTGGATTACAGAGTAGAATGTCGTGTGAGGAAACGCTGCTCCTACAATTGTGTATGTGTGTGTGTGTGTGTGTGTTTGTGTGTGTGTGTGTGTGTGTTAGCAAACATGTATGTGTGGTTATGTACATGTGATCATGTATTTCAGGTGAACACGCATTTTTGGGGGTTTTTGTGTTTTCTTCTCAGAGAGAATTTCAATCTTTGAATGTGAGTGAATTGTTTCTCATTTCAGATAGCAGCAGGAAATCACTTCCACAGAGAGGCTGAACACATTCACACACACCTCTATTTTTTTTGCCTGAGACACTACACACAGTCAGGAATTTATGCACACACACAGACACCTACTATATGTGTGACTTTGTCTGGTTTATATGTGCAGCTTTACATTCAAAGAAGTACCTCGAACTTGAGGTCAAATCAAAACAGCATTCTGGTATTTACAAAAATTGCATATTTTGTTAAGATGATCATAATTCATAGTATTTATGAGTACAGTCTTGATCTTGTAGGTATACATATTGTGTTTACATCAGAGGGAATATATATGATTACTGACCATACAAGCTTTTGTTTAGCTGAATAAATCATCTTAGAAAAAATACCTCTGTATATCTCGTAATGAAACTATGAAATGCACACAAGATTTTATCATGTGAGATATATTCTGTGCTTCTGGAAGCTATGGAAATGAATCTCTCACTGATGTTCCTGCAGGAAAATCTAGTTAATATGTACATTTTTGCCCCCAACCTATCTCCAGTCATTTCCCGCTGTCCACTGATTTCTTATCTCATCTCCACACCTCCAAGCAACCTCAAACTGAAGCTCTAAAAACAATCTGAGTAGATAAAGTGAGGTTTTTGTGATGATCCATAAGGACTGACTCTGTGTTATGTTTACTTTTTTCAGCTGCAGGAGCAGACTCACTCACAGTGTTGTTGTTTGCTGCTAGTGTCTGAAGACAACCATCAGCTTTTCTGTCAGGTACGCAGAAGCCAAGTACTTTTACAGCAGTGCTCATTCTTTCATGGTACTTTCACTGTGTACAATGGAATCACCCTGACCTCTGACCTCTGTCACCTGTAGGTAGTTGGAGACAAAGTCCTGGAGGAGGAGATGAGCTTCCCGGTGAGGCTCACAAACACAATCATACTGTCATTGTGTCAGTTAGTGCTCCTTCTTTTTCTATTCTCTAATTAGCTGATCAAAATGTCCCTTTATCTATTTCATCATGCTTTCATTTAGTCACTTGTGTTTCTCACCCTGAGGACCACAAAATACCTCAAGATGAACACAGGGAGGTCTGTTGTAGTTTCGAACAAGCACAAGTGTTGTAACCCTGCATTTTGGTTTCTTTGACTGATGCGATATAGAACAAACCTCCCATGTGTAATCTTTCATATTCCCTGTCAGGAGTTATAATTAAGAAATTTGGGCGAGAGAAGTAATCACTTCCTCTGGGTCGCTTAAAGTCTCCTGTATCTGAGCTTGTAGTACAGACATGGCGCTTTTAAAAAAGGCTTTCCATTATAAAGCAAATAGGCTGTGTACTCAGAGCTTAATGATGTGTGAAATGTTGATAGTAGTTGGTGTGGAGAGATATTGTGGCACAAAAAAATGCACACACCCCAGATGGGCAATTTGTGCTTATTTAACAAGGGAGGTAACAGACCTCACTCTATAGTTTCTTTAATGATTCTGTTTTCC
This sequence comes from Notolabrus celidotus, assembly GCF_009762535.1. Classification (NCBI taxonomy): domain Eukaryota; kingdom Metazoa; phylum Chordata; class Actinopteri; order Labriformes; family Labridae; genus Notolabrus; species Notolabrus celidotus. The sequence goes on from NC_048285.1 coordinate 13,489,707, forward strand.
TCCTTTCTGTTACTCTTATTTCACTGTTTTCTATACTTCCCTCCATTTCGACTCACCTTGTCTTCATCTCTCTCCCTGGCTCTCCTCCTTTCAGCTGATGTTTGGACGCTTTGGACAGGTTGTTGAGAAGAAGAAGTCTATTTCCCTTCAGGACATCAGTGCTGTAAGTAAAAAAAGTCCTTTCTTTTCATCTATCTGCAGTGTCTTTCTCTCTATACTGAACAGATTTCCCCGCCTCTCTTCTCCTCAGGAGGAACGAAGGCAGCTGTCCAGTATGCTGGGTTGTGAGATCTCCTCCCTGCTCTGTGTACCAGTGGTCAGCAGGGCCACCGGTCAGGTGGTGGCGCTAGCATGTGCCTTCAACAAACAGGGTGGACACAGGTAAACTCATGTGTGAAATACTGTGTTCCTACTGTACTCATTAGTTTCACGCATGCCCATTAGAGCTTAAACAGAATAAACAGACATTTCTTTATTTTGCTAAGCCAAAGATGGCTTACTGTTGAAGTTTATTTGACAATTTGTGGGATGTTAGTCTGAAGATGATTCGGCTTTTCCTAAATCCTGAAGCGCTGACTCATGCTAGATTCAAAGATTTATGTGGCAGCAGCTTACAGTAATGTTGGGATGGATAACCTGATTGGTTGAGCTCTCCAGCACAGATTTGCTTAGTTTAGAGCAGCGGAGAGTGAGCTGCTGTTTCTCCTGAAATCTGCTGCTC